>NC_133331.1:90535483-90835483 GCF_042186555.1 Aquarana catesbeiana
GAAAAAAGAAAAAAAAGTTTTTTCTTGTCTTTCTTCATTTTCAAAAACAAATGAGAGCTGCAAAATACTCACCATGCCTCTCAGCAAATAGCTTGGGGTGTCTACTTTCCAAAATGGGGTCATTTGGGGGGGTTTGTGCCATCTTGGCATTCCATGGCCTCCGAAACTGTGATAGGCAGTGAGGAGTGAAATCAAAAATTTTCACCCTTAGAAATCCTGAAGGCGGTGCTTGGTTTTCGGGGCCCCGTACGCGGCTAGGCTCCCAAAAAGTCCCACACATGTGGTATCCCCATACTCAGGAGAAGCAGCTAAATGTATTTTGGGGTGCAATTCCACATATGCCCATGGCCTGTGTGAGCAATATATCATTTAGTGACAACTTTGTGCAAAAAAAAAAAAAAAGTGTCACTTTCCCGCAACTTGTGTCAAAATATAAAATATTCCATGGACTCAATATGCCTCTCAGCAAATAGCTTGGGGTGTCTACTTTCCAAAATGGGGTCATTTGGGGGGGTTTTGTGCCACCTGGGCATTCCATGGCCTCCGAAACTGTGATAGGCAGTGAAGAGTGAAATCAAAAATTTACACCCTTAGAAATCCTGAAGGCGGTGCTTGGTTTTCGGGGCCCCGTACGCGGCTAAGCTCCCAAAAAGTCCCACACATGTGGTATCCCCATACTCAGGAGAAGCAGCTGAATGTATTTTGGGGTGCAATTCCACATAGGCCCATGGCCTGTGTGAGCAATATATAATTTAGTGACAACTTTTTGTAAATATTATTATTTTTTTTTTTTTTTTTTTGTCATTATTCAATCACTTGGGACAAAAAAAATAAATATTCAATGGGTTCAACATGCCTCTCAGCAATTTCCTTGGGGTGTCTACTTTCCAAAATGGGGTCATTTGGGGGGGGGTTGTACTGCCCTGCCATTTTAGCACCTCAAGAAATGACATAGGCAGTCATAAACTAAAAGCTGTGTAAATTACAGAAAATGTACCCTAGTTTGTAGACGCTATAACTTTTGCGCAAACCAATAAATATATGCTTATTGACATTTTTTTTACCAAAGACATGTGGCCGAATACATTTTGGCCTAAATGTATGACTAAAATTTAGTTTATTGGATTTTTTTTTATAACAAAAAGTAGAAAATATCATTTTTTTTCAAAATTTTCGGTCTTTTTCCGTTTATAGCGCAAAAAATAAAAACTGCAGAGGTGATCAAATACCATCAAAAGAAAGCTCTATTTGTGGGAAGAAAAGGACGCAAATTTCGTTTGGGTACAGCATTGCATGACCGCACAATTAGGTCCTCTGGTCCTTAGGCAGCATAATGGTCCGGGGCTCAAGTGGTTAAAATATAAATCAATTTTTTTTTTTTTTTTTACTGGAACCATCTTCTATTACTATAGATATAATGGCATTCAATAGTTGGCATTTTATCTGATTTAATAAGCTATAGTAGTACTAGGCTTTAGGCTGCATATAACACCCTTCCACACGGGATCTAATCAGCACTGGTACGATTTTACTTCTACAGAGTATACCTATATTTTCAGAGTTACTGACTGCCCTAAATTTCATCCTAGGAAATTGCCATCCTCTGCATAAAGGCCCCTGTTTTCAGAACTTGCTAGCCATACCAAAAAAAACGCTTTTAACTGCATATTGAATTCTTATGTCTTTCGTTTTTATACCTGAAATATGCAATATGTACTGCAGTCTAGTTTATAACCCTACAAATATCTTTATCACATTTTCCATATTTAGTTTCAGAAATGTACTACTTTGTGCTTGTCAAAGAGTGCAAAAAACATACTCCAATCAGCTTTTCATAACTTCCATGTTTTATTGGTCTAACATAAAAATAACTACATGTTTTACGTGCTCCTCTCGTGATACAGAGCTGGTAAATATGATGAGTTGTCATTTCCCTGGCCTTTTACACAGCTATGTGAGATTCAACAGTAGATTACCTGCTGTTTTGCAGAATTGTATCAAAGGCCTAAACCAGCATTTAAAGTGGTTGTAAACTCTTGCATTTGACTAGTGAATGACTAGTCTCAGGGGATATACAGAGATTGAAACAAATCTTCTTACATAAGTTGTACCTGTTTATCAGCCGCCTCTCTCTTCTATAGTCATAGTATTGATTTTACACAGCATGTCTGAGTTTCAAAAGGCAGGACAGGGATAAGATGTCACACGCTGCACAGCAGGGAGCTGAGTGGAGGGAAAAGACGCACCCCCTCTAAACAGTCCTATAGGGAAACATGCATGGCTAAGGCTTTCAATCACTTACTGTGTGCTGGAGAGGAGCAAGGCCATCTCCCAGGAATGATTGGTTTTGACATAGACTGCCAGAAGTGACTCATGCAGAGAGGAGATGATAGTACAGACAGAAATCCCACAAGGTACATTGGATCAAGGCAATTATTTACACACTATGGAAGGATATGTTTTGGTCATTTTAGATGTTTACAACATCTAAAGTTTTTCCCCTTACTCTCTCCCATATTGCACTGAAATAATGAAAAGGGCATCTGGTTACTCCAGGTGTCAAATGTTCTTCAGATCTGGCTATGCATAGGGACTTTTTTCTTTTTTGTATATCTTGGGCTCGGTTCACACTACAGCGACCTGCGGTGCGACTTTACTGGGCTACATCCTGACGACTTGAGTACTACTTTGATAGAAGTATAGAATATAAGTCAGAAGTAATACAGGAACCTTTTCTGAAGTTGGAGCGACTTCTGTAGTGCTAACTAAGACAGCTCTCATTGACTAACATGGGATTTCACATGTCACGGCTCTCACAAAACGGATCCCAAGTTGCGGCAGTGTGAACCCAGCATTACAGTGGAAGTGAAATTGAAATCATTTGTTGCAGTCTTTACTACTAATTAGAATGGGGATACCTTTTTTTTTTTTTTTTTTTTTTTTTTGTCATATAGCTGATACTCACCACCACCTTTTTGATTTGTTCATGGCCATTTCACTTTTAACAAGTTGTTTGGAAGGACAGTCATAATGGCTCTATAATGCTATTTACAGTAATGAAACAACTCCTTGGTTGAAAAGTGACAATGTCTCTTGCGTGCCCACCCCCTGACCCACACTGTACTAACCTCCCCCTCCACTTCGTTCATGCCGATTTCAAATACCTGGAGGTTCAGGGCATTAGAGGCATGTGAAACCCTGCAAGTATAAGCACTTGGGTTTGAGTGTCTGATCACTAGGTCAGAACCCTGTCACCTCAACGGGGAATGTCAACCCTGTGTAAGCTCTGAAACTATCTGACATAGAGCTTGCACAGGGATTGAATCCTGGCTTTAATTAAGTGTTTGAGGATCACGTCAAAGGTGATTATAAGTGGGTCAGGGGATGACTAACAAACTGAATGGGCAAAGTGGGTGTCTTTTTTTTTTTTTTTTTTTTTTTTTAAAGGTACCAACAGATGTATAAAAAAAGGTAGCCATCGCAAACTGATCATCTCTTGCACCTATGACAGTTGACCCCAACTATGCTTGTGTTTAATTCATATGCATGTTGTGGTGGGGAGAAGCTAAGCGAGGCGTCCAGTATTAATTATCCCATAGGGTAAAGGGCAGCAGAATTTTTTTAACCTGCCTGACCAGCATTCCCCTTGAGAATAGTTGACCTATTGTTCACTTCATTGACATGACCTAATTAGACATGACATAAAGTGCTGGGAAAGCGCTGTGTGTGGTTTTTATTCTTACTGACTTGATGGTGGAAAGAGCCACCACTTATTCATATGACAACCTATTCCACTCATCCCCACGGATTCATACTGTGTACTATGAATTCTGACCTTACTAAGTTATTCAGACAAGGCAACTATTGGCCAATATTTGGTCATACGGTTTTAGCAAACCTTTTTGTTATAGTTTTTCTGTTTTTAACTGACAGGTATGGTCTTCTATTCTATTCTGCATGGTTTGATGTGTTGTGTGTTCGCCGGTGCCCTCCTGCTCACCAAAGTTGTAGTAGTAACTAGTGGCTATTTAGACAGTTATGGGCTTTGTCAAGTGTTTTGGCCTCCATGTCTGTGGATATATATATAATTTATTCTATACCATTGTCTGTGATTTCTTAATAAAAAGCTTACGTACAGTATTATTCCCAGTAGGCTCTATAGACATCTGACACCAACAATCTTTACATTGTTAAGGTTGGTTAGATCGCACTTCTTCCTGCTTCTAATGGTCAAACAACAATTTGAACCTCTTGACCATCATCCTCCATGCTTGCGGATATTGCTCTCCAGTTTTTACTACTCTGGTTTTATTATTGCTTGTCAAACATGCACTGTGCTCTCTGAATGTACATTTACAAGCTCAGTTTTAATAAACTTTTGCTGAAATGTTCCAGGTTAGAATATGGTTTTGTGTACTTTCAGAATTTCTATGTGACTGGCATCTCTGCTGTGTAAGAAAATAAATATATCTGATTATGGAAAGGAAACACGGGTACAGTGGATAAATCATGGATGAAGGCATTAATATTTAATCTTGTGCCCTCTGTGTGTTTAGGATGCATACATTTTTATAGACGTGGACCTCCTGTGTCTTGCAGCTGGTGCAAATGAGGAAGAGCAACAATCAAAGAGCATATATGTAAAAACCAAGTGAAATATATTCACTTCATACAGTGCCCCAACCAGCTGGCACTTTTAAAGGGCATTCCTTCTTTAGCTACAAGAATAAAAAAAAAATGCAGCGAAAGTATTCTACTTAAACCCTTCTTCCACTGTCTACCCCACTGTGCTTGGCAGTCAAAAAGATACGTGGTTGTAAACATTTTATTTATTTTTTATTTTTTTATTTATTTTTTAAACATTTTATTTGTTTTTTAAAACAAACATGCCTATACTTACCTGCCTATACTTACTGTTTTCCACAGTGCAGCCCCGATACTCTTTTTCCGGGGTCCCCTTGCAGCGCTACAGGCCCCTCCTTTTTAATTGGGTGCCCCCACGGATAGATGCTTTCTATGGGGGCACCTGCGTGGCCTCGCTCTCGAGTCCCACTGCTGCGTCCATAGCCGCAGACAGCGGGACTCTGCCCCACCCCCTGATCCCGTGTACAGCAATAGGAGCCAATGGCCCCTGCTGCTATCAAGCTGTCCAATGAGGAGAGAGGCAGCGGCTGGAGCCGCTGCGTTCGTACACATCTCTGGAACAGATTAGGCTCGGGTAAGAAAAAGGGGTGTCTGGGGGGGGAGTTGCAGCACAGATGGTTTTTCAACTTAATGCGAAGAATGCATTAAGGTCAAAAACCTTAAGGCTTTACAACCACTTTAGAGGGGATCAATCTTCAGTCCCCCCCCCCCCCCCCCCCTCAAAATAAAATGAAGTCAGCAGCTAAAAAAACTGTAGCTACTGGCTTTCAATAAAAGGACACTTACCTGTCCAGGGATCCAGCGCCATCCTCACCTAGCCCAATTATTCACCAGTCTGTGGGTCCCCAGCGTCGGCA
The DNA here is from genome assembly GCF_042186555.1 of Aquarana catesbeiana. Taxonomy (NCBI): domain Eukaryota; kingdom Metazoa; phylum Chordata; class Amphibia; order Anura; family Ranidae; genus Aquarana; species Aquarana catesbeiana. Next base: position 90,540,985 of record NC_133331.1, read on the forward strand.
TGTTTACTTTGAGAAGCCAGGTGTGAAGCCACAAGCAGTCACAGCTAGCTTCCCACTGTGCATAAGAAAACTGCACTTCACTTTATGAATGGTTGCTGGGAAAAAGAGGGAGGCAGAACTTCCGCTCAGATCACCTAGAAACTGGGAGTGGGTACCTATCAAACCTAGGTACCCCCCCCCCCCCCGAAAAAAAAAAAAAAAAAAAAGTGTACAAAAGTGGGGGAAGAGGTGGAAAAGCAAAACTTCCCCTTTTGGATGAAGTTCTGCTTTAAGGCCAAGAACTCATGGACAGTTCAAAACTATTCTTGGGTATTATTTTAGCAAGAGAGTAATTGAGGTAGGTAGTTGGATATCCAGACTCAATGGTCTTTTTTTCTAACACCATTGCTCTTTTATGTTTCGAAGATGACATGGGGAACTGAAATCTGTTCTTAAAGTCTTAAGGTGCATCGTTTACAGCTGTTCTCAAATTGTGTTGTACTTTGGGGGATTGGGGTGCAAACTGTGTGTTAACCAGACCATGCTACTAGCAATTGTGTAATACTAAAGCTGGCCATACACTAGTAGAATTTTGCTTGCTAAATGTTCATTTGATTTTCTAATAGTTAGTGGGGTCAGGTCAGCATTTCTTTTCAATTGCAGTGGCGAGAAAATTCAAAGTAGTAGGATGGGGAAGTTTTTTCTCGAAATTCCATTCGTTTTCTAAATCAAATGTTTAAAAGCAAACTTTTTTTTTTTTTACATCCTTTATGTCATCAAATGTACTGATGAGAATGTCCATACGAATGTTTGAAAAAACGAAAATCTACTAGTTTATGTCCAGCTTTAGAAAAAGATGTGTATTTATTTATTTTTTAACAAAAGGTGAACTTATCCGTTAAATTGAAAATAATATAGGGTTTTAAGGTTGGTCTGCAGTGACATCCTCCATATTTCTAGCTCTGTCCTTGCAGGTTTGCTTTATGTGTTTTTGTAAGTGCTTCTTTGAAGAATACTAAAGAGCGCTCCCTAAATTCCATATTCCATGTTTCCACATTCTATCTGTTTTTCTATTCCTGTTTATTGCATAGCTCATGTTTAATCAGAAAAGATGTTTAAAGGTCGGACACTGAACCACATTTAAGATAAACAAGAAAAGTGGAATGCTTGTGGTGAAAATTCTATTTACCGCCCAAAATGGGTATGCAGGAAATTCAGGTGCCCTGAATAAAAAATATTGTTCATTTGTTTTGTCTTTGGTTCACCTCAGCTAGCATTAAACATTTCTCATAATTGATACTGGTCCTCTCCCAAACTCAGCAAAATAAAACAAAATTTGCTAGAGAAGTAATTAGCGTTGCTAAAGGTTTTTTTTTTTCTTGGTTTTTAGCATAGTCTTCTTTTATATTCTTGTGTGTGTTTTTTGAGCAGCCTGAATCTCCATATGTGTTCTTTACAAGTTTTATATGGAGGCAAGGTGTACTCCCTCTTCTACTTTTGATGGATGCTAAGCTTTGTTGTGATCCACTTTGGAGGCTGTAAGAGGTAAATACTTATGCTGAGGTCTTCTTTTTGTATATTCTGTTAAACTTTTTGCAAAAAGGTTTACAATGAAGAAAAATGTAATAATGGAAAAGCTGAGCAAGGATTCTATACGTTGTCCTGTTGCTTTTAAACGGAAAGTTGTATATATCTTTTTTGCAAAGGCTTAAAAGAGAAGTTAGGGATTAAAAAAAACAGACATTTATACTCACCTAGGTGGATGCAGTATCAATTCGATGCTGCACCTATCCCTGCCACCTACACTGAGAACTGAGTGATCAAAGACCGCTGATTGCTCAGTTCTCGGTCTTTACTGAGCAGAAAGCTAGTGTCTATCAGTCACTGGTTCTCTGCTCCTTCAGTGCTAATCTAAGTGCTGTGCTGTGGAGGGGACGGGAACGGCTGGCCCAGGCTCTCAGCGGCTCACTGAGAGGCTGTGCCAGCTGCCGGTCCAGGCAAAGTTAGGATCCGACCAGAGTCTGGACCGGCTGAGTGACCCACAGGAGAAGTAGGGCCAAATAAGCTTTGGCCCTACTTCTTCTTTAACATACCCAGATGAACATAGATTTGGAGTGGTCTTTCAATATCGAGCTGCGTTGTAGGGGCATGGTTTTATGTACTAAGAGAAGATGAGGTCCATGTCACAACCCTGGCTCACTACTGTTTGCAGCTAAAGCTATGGCTTCCCTCCAATCATGTCTGTCTGCACGCCACCCTTTTTGGGTATAACGTAGACCAGGGATCCTCAAACTATGGCCCTCCAGCTGTTACAGAACTACACATCCCATGAGGCATTGTAAAACTCTGACATTCACAGACATGAACTAGGCATGATGGGAATTGTAGTTCCTGAACACCTGGAGGGCCACAGTTTGAAGACCCCTGATGTAGACCCTGCATGCGCAGTTTTAGGGCTCCTGAGCAGTCAGAGGTCTGTCAATGTGTAGTGACAAATCTGGTCCCTGTGAAGATCAATGATGTCTGTGATGACGTCTGTTTTTCATGCAGCTGGTTTTAGGAGCAACCTGCGTTCAGCACACTTTGTATGTACATGGCCTAAATCCCATTGCTCGTAAATTCTGCTTCCTGGTTAGACACATTAAAATAACTAAGTACCGTGGTGCTTGCGTGTAAGCCCGATATTGCAGGTGAATGTCCTTGTGAGAATATAAAAGGATTAGGACATTGTGTATTGTGTGTAAACGGCTAATAAAGATTTTTTTTTTTTTTCGAATGAATCATTAGTGGGATTTCTTGAAAGACTTGGCAATGTGGATCTGATTCACCGTGCTGGCAACTTCTGATCCGGTACAGGTATAAATGTTAATCAAGCCAAAGTACTTGTAAAATATTTTATCAAAATTACAGGAAATGGGCTTTTGTTGATGCTGATTTTTTGTCTTGCTCAAGAAATGTTTTTTTTCTTGCATGTTGCCTGGAATTTCAAGGCTAAACTCCTGGAAAAAATGCTAAATGCACAAATGAGATGTTTTACCTGCCAAGAGGGTTGTGGTCCTATCCATACAGTTTTGAGATTTAAAAAGCTGCGGAACTATACAGCCTTGTCTGGCAGGGCAGGAGAATCATTTTTTTTTTCTTTTGCAGTTCTGTAATACTTGCATTCAATTTGATATTCCAATCGCACACATTCCCGGTAAAATGGCACAAAAATTAATGGGTGCTGTAGCAATCACCAGTTGGGTTACATCACAAAAGAGGTGCGACCTCTTTTGTGATGTAACTTTTTTTCCATTAAAAACCTTTTTTGGACAACCTCTTTTTGCTGATCCATGGTGTGCTGGCGATGATGTTCATTTGTCTGTAATACTTGCATGTCTTCTCCCCACCCCTCAATGTGACTGGACTGTGAAAGGAGAAGCAGCAGGCTGATGAACTCATCTGTCTCTCTGCTCTTTCCTCATATGCATGCGCCTTGCATCGCAGCACACCTGACTCATTGTGCAGTTTCTTTCAACCCAAGCCTGAGCTTCTCTGTACAGTGACTGCAGAAGGCTGATATTAGGGCAGATTCGGGTACTTGCACTGCTTGTATTTAAAACGCACTTAAATTGGTTGTAAAGACAGGTTTTTTTATCTTTATGCAGTAAAATAAAATACCTTCTGTGTGCAGCAGCCCCTCTAATTCCTTACCTGAGCCCATCTCTGCAGCAATGTGCACAAGTGCCTTGGCTGTCCAGGACACTCCCTCCTGATTGGCTGAGGCACAGCAGCAGTGCCATTGGCTCCGGCTGCTGTCAATCAAAGTCAGCCAATTAGGAGAGAGAGGGGGTGGTGCCAAACCATGGCTCTGTCTCTGAATGGACACATGGAGCAGCGTCTTGGCTTGGGTGCCCCCACAGCAAGCTGCTTGCTGTGGGGGCACTCGACAGGAGGGAGGGACCAGGAGTGCTGAAGAGGGACCCGAGAAGAGGAGGCTGGGGGCTGATCTGTGCAAAACCACTGCACAGAGCAGGTAAGTATGACATGTTTGTTATTACTAAAAGAAAATCAAGACTTTAGTATCAATTTTAAGGATTAAATTGAGTATTAATGAATACGTATAGTACAATGGAATCTTGGTTAACGAGCATTTTGAAAGAAGAGCAACTTTTTTTTTTTTTTTTTTTTTAAATTCTGACTCTGAGTGTTGTCTCGCAAAACTAGCAGAATTCAAGCTAACGTGGTGTGCAGTACCGCATTTGGCCAGAGGTGCCAGTGATATTCGGAACGGTTCGGAGCCGTTCGGAAATGCTCCATTCTCAAGTGTTTCCGAGCCTTTCCAAGGCTCCCCCCCCCACGCATGGCCACATGCGGTATTGCATGCAATAGAAATCAATGCGTAACAGATTATCTTTGTTTCCATTGACTTCTATGGGGAAACTCTCTTTGATATGCGAGTGCTTTGGATTGCAAGCATTCCCCTGGAACGTATTATGCTCGTAATCCAAGGTTCCACTGTATAAAAAAAAAAGGGGGGGGGAGAGGCTGAGCCAGGTGCTGGTCCAGGCTTCTGGGTGGATCCCGACCACATGGGATCTTTTCAGAGCCTGGATAAACTGAATAAACTGCACTCCCGTGATTCATAGGAGAAGTATGGCCAAAAAAGCTTTGGCTATACTTCTCCTTTAAATTGTCTTTTATATCTTCCTGGAGTGCTGCATGACCTTGCATATTTTCAAGGGCATCTCTGCTTAAAGCAGAATTAAACCAACACCAAAAAAATTCCTCCAGGAGCTTTTAGCCGCAATGTGCTAGTGTACAGAGCATATTGACATATTATGGCAAACTTTTTTCCCTTTTTTGAAGTGATCCTTTCCAGTGGTGCGCAGTCAGCACTTCTGTTAGTCATGGTGCTGCCATCTTATCCAGGTATTCCTTCTGGGTTTGAACTCTTCAGCCACTTGAATGGCCAGGCTAGGATGATGTCACTCTCGCACAAGGGAGTCACATTGTCTCGGCACAGAGCCATACTGTAAATGTATGCTGAGTTGCGCATGCATGAAGGGAGAGGCAGTTATGATAGAGACCCAACGGGGTCCTCTAGCAAAAAAGCCTACCTGTCAGACAATTTTAAAATTTTATTCTGCTTTAAAAATATTATGTGTGCAGAAAAGACAGAGTATCGTCTAAAAAAAAAAAAAAAAAAAAAAAAGTACAATCTACTATATGCTGGACTACAGAGCACAAATGTATTTAGCTCATACTTCTCTTCACTGTACAGTGAACATTTCACATCATAATGTCAAATTAACAGTTAAAATGTAGCAAGGAAAATTTTTCTTACAGTGATATACTGTAAAAAACAAACTCCAATTTAGTCTGGCTTCAAATGATCAGCTGTGTTGTGTTGCAGTGCCATTCATTTTGAATAGCACCCCAACATGCTTTGCAAATGCACCTCAGTGTGTGCGCATTGCAGTGCACCACAGCTCACAAATGGTAAGCCTCTGTGGATAAAATAAATTTATATAAAAACCTGGTGCAAAAAATGAGTGGATTACAACGAACCTTTAAAAGCTGGTTTATTATAACAGCGCTGCCTAGTGTGGTTTAATGTTATTCAATCTGTGCATATAACATAAAAACTGATAGTTAAATGCATTGGGCGCCTCTGAAAATAGAAAATAAATGCAACCAAGTGCTTCCTTCTCCAATTAAAAACCTGTGGAGGCTTTCAGAATATTTATTACAGATTAATAAATTGCTTGTGGTCCCCAGGAAACCTCATAAGACTAGTGGTAATAACATGCTATAAAACTATGTAATGTGCTCCTAGTAATCACATACATTGCTACTATGGTTTTTTTTCTCTATATTAACCTTCTTTTTTTTTTTTTTGCCTTCTGGAACAACTTTGTTTGTTTATCCCGCTGATTGTACAGTTGTTAGACAACTCTGTGTAAATGCAACAAAAGGGAATCAGTATTTACCCGTGTCTGTTCTTTGTGAGCGTGCCTTTGGGAAATTATTAATCTGCGTATTTTAAGCCCACGGAGGCCCGTTTCTGACCCTGCTTCTGTGCATCTAGATGGCATTTAAAGTGTAACTATGAAACAAAAAAAAGTTAAATAAATACATGACACAGTCTAGAATTAACTTTGTCAAAAACTAAAATAGAGAACCTCTAAAGTAAATTAAATGCCCAAGTCTATATATGGTATAAAATGTGTGGGTTGGGTATGTGGCGTAAGGGAGCCACCGGTATAATTGTTACACACAACCACACACACACACACACACACACGATAAATCAAAACCTTCACTGATCAAAAAGCTCCGCCCAACAGATGCCAAAAGTACACCTTTAAAAATCAGCCACAATGCCATATTCTTATATTGGCCACAGTTACATGACTATTAATCAATTTTATATGATCCACAATAGTGTTTTATCCCATATACTCATATGAATACAAACTGTGCTAAATGTTCAGGTTAAGGGCCCAAAAAAAGTAATATAAACCACTTATTGATGAAAGTCCATTGTTGCATGAAAAGATGTAATAAAATATTTACAAAAATGTGAGGGGTGTACTCAGTTTTGTGAGATACTGTGTGGGTGTGTGTGTGTGTGTATGTATGTATGTATGTGTATATGTGTGTGTGTGTGTTTAAGTCTGGAGACATGCTTGGCAAGTCCATCACCTTTACGCTCAGCTTCTTTAGCAAGGCAGTGGTCGTCTTGGAGGTGTGTTTGGGGTTGTTATCATGTTGGAATACTGTCCTGCGGCCCAGTCTCCGAAGGGAGGGGATCATGCTCTGGCAGCAGCCACAATCAACACAATTTAGTTCCCATTTCTATTCTTCCCAAGACCAGACTGCCTTTCTCTTGTGCCCTTTGGAACTCCCACTCTGTCTGCAACAAACTCACCTCTTTATCGCCAACTCATTTAACCTACTCGCCATTACCGAAACCTGGCTCCACGAATCCGACACTGCGTCTTCTGCTGCCCTATCCCATGGTGGTCTTCTCTGAACTCTCTGAACTCAGATCCAGTGGACGTAAGGGAGGATGTGTCGGAGTCCTCCTAGCCCCACATAGCACCTTTCAGGTACTTCAGCCACCTCCCTCTCTGTCACTCTCCTCTTTCGAAGCACACTGTATTCATCTTTTCACTCCAATCTCTCTAAGGATAGCCGTGATCCCTATTAATACTATCACTCCTGCCACTTCCAAACTTCTCAGCCTAACATCCTCCTTCCCTGAAGCAGTGGATACATGCTTCTACTCACTCAGAAGGCAATATCCTTGACCTCATTTTCTCTCACCTTTGCACTCCATGCAACCTCTCTAACTATCCATTGCCTCTCTCTGATCACCACATTATTAGTTTCACTCTCTCCCTTTGCTTCACCTCCTCTCCCTCCAACCGCCTTAAAGTTACCCGCAGAAACCTACGTCATCTCAACCCTTCTCTTCTCTACTCTATCAACAACCTCTACGACAAAATCTCACCCCTATCCTGCACCAACCTAGCCACTTCTGTCTACAACGCTTCACTTCTAGCCTCACTGGACTCACTGGCCCCCCTCACTACACACAGAATCAAGCCCCGACCCCTTCAACCTTTTCAAACAGATGATAGTAGAAGTCTGAAAAAACATAGTCGTGCTCTTGAGCGCCTGTGGCGTAAGACTAAGTCTCAGAGAGATTTCAACCAATATAAATCTGTCCTCCAAAAATATAATTCCAGCCTCCTCTCTGCCAAGCAGACCTATATTACCACTCTCATTAGCAACTTATCATCCCGTACCCGTCAACTCTTCTCCACCTTCAACTCTCTACTTCGGCCTCCACCCGCTAACTCACTCACTCCCCAGGAGATCGCCAATCACTTCAAACAGAAGATTGATACAATTTGCGCGGAGATCTCTACTGTTCCGATACCCTCCACGCTTTACACTTCATGCCCACAGGCACAATCATTACTTCCCTCTTTCAACCCCACCACTACAGACGAAGTTGCTAAAGTACTTGCTAATGTCCACCTTACCACCTGCCCTCTGGATCCCGTTCCCTCACAAATGCTACGTTCACCCTCTGGCCCTTTGCTACATTCTCTAACCCACATCTTCAATCTCTCCCTATCTTCTGACATCTTCCCCAACTCTCTGAAACATGCACTTGTCAGACCCATATTTAAAAAGCCCTCACTGGACCCATCCAATCTTAACAACCTACGCCCCATCTCCTTGCTCCCCTTCTCCAAACTCCTTGAACGTCTGGTCTACAACCGACTGAGCATCCACCTCGCTGATAACCTTCTTGATCCCCTTCAGTCTGGATTTCGTCTTCAACACTCCACAGAAACTGCTCTCCTAAAACTAACAAACGATCTACTAACGGCCAAAACCAATCGACACTATTCTGTACTCCTACTCCTGGACCTCTCTGCTGCCTTTGATACGGTTGACCCCCCCCCTCCTCCTCAAAAAACTACACGCCTTTGGTCTCCGTGACTGTACACTAAGCTGGTTCTCTTCCTACTTATCCAACCGCACATTTTAGTGTTTCTTACAACTCTACTTCCTCCCCTCTTCCTTTCTCTGTTGGGGTCCCCCAGGGTTCTGTTCTTGGACCTCTACTATTTTCAATCTACACCGCCTCCCTGGGTCAGCTGATAGCCTTCCATGGCTTCCAGTACCACCTCTACGCTGACGACACCCAAATCTATATTTCTACCCCTCAGTTCACTCCCTCTGTCTCCTCCCGTATCACTAATTTTACTATCAGATATATCGGTCTGGATGTCACACCACTTCCTCAAACTCAGTCTATCCAAAACCGAGCTTATAATTTTTCCTCCCCCATATGCCCCTTCCCCTGATCTCTCTGTCAAAATCGATGGCGCAACTATAAGCCCATCCCCACATGCCAAGGTTCTAGGTGTAGTCCTAGACTCTGAACTCTCCTTCAAGCAACACATCCAATCACTGTCCAAATCCTGCCGCCTCAACCTCCACAACATCTCCAAAATACTCCCCTTTCTAACCAATGACACAACAAAGCTCTTAATTCACTCGCTGGTCATCTCTCGCCTCGACTACTGCAACTCCCTTCTCATTAGGTTACCTCTACATAGTCTACCACCTCTTCAATCCATCATGAATGCCGCTGCCAGACTCATCCACCTTACCAATCGCTCTGTGTCTGCCACTCCTCTCTGTCAATCCCTCCACTGGCTTCCGCTTGGCCAAAGAATTAAATTCAAAATTCTAACTACGTACAAAGCCATCCACAATTTCGCCCCCAGCTACATCACTAGCTTAGTCTCCAAATACCAACCTACTCGTTCTCTTCGTTCCTCTCAAGACCTCCTGCTCTCTTGCTCCCTCGTCACCTCCTCCCATGCTCGCCTCCAGGACTTTTCCAAAGCCTCTCCAATCCTATGGAATGCCCTACCCCAATCTTTCTGCTTATCTCCTACTCTCTTAGCTTTTAGACGATCCCTGAAAACCCTTCTTTTCAGAGAAGCCTATCTTACCCACACTTAACAACTGTATTTTAATTTTTTCCATCAGCTCGTCCCCCCACAGTTATTACCTTTTTGTTTCCACTTGACCCTCCCTTCTAGATTGTAAGCTCTAACGAGCAGGGCCCTCTGATCCCTCCTGTATTGATTTGTATTGTAAGTGTACTGTCTGCCCTCATGTTGTAAAGCGCTGCGCAAACTGTTGGCGCTATATAAATCCTGTATAATAATAATAATAATAATAATGCTTTGCTTCAGTATGTCACAGTACATGTTGGCATTCATGGTTCCTTCAATGAACTGTATCTTCCCCAGTGCCGGCAGTACTCATGCAGCCCCAGACCATGACACTCCCACCACCAGGCTTGACTGTAGGCAAGACACACTTGTCTTTATACTCCTCACCTGGTTGCCGCCACACACGCTTGACACCATCTGAACCAAATAAGTTTATCTTGGTCTCATCAGACCACAGGACATGGTTCCAGTAATCCATGTCCTTAGTCAGCTTGTCTTCAGCGAACTGTTTGGGGGCTTTCTTGTGCATCATCTTTAGAAGAGGCTTTCTTCTGGGACAACAGCCATGCAGACCAATTTGATGCAGTGTGCGGCGTATGGTCTGAGCACTGACAGGCTGACCCCCCACCCCTTTAGCCTCTGTAGCAATGCTGGCAGCACTCATACATCTATTTCGCAAAGACAACCTCTGGATATGACGCTGAGCACGTGCACTCAACTTCTTTGGTTGACCATGGCGAGGCCTGTTCTGAGTGAAACATGTCCTGTTAAACTGCTGTATGGTCTTGGTCACTGTGCTGCCGCTCAGTTTTAGGGTCTTGGCAATCTTCTTATAACCTAGGCCATCTTTATGTAGAGCAGCAATTCTTTTTTTCAGATCCGCAGAGAGTTCTTTGCCATGAGGTGCCATGTTGACCTTCCAGTGACCAGTATGAGAGAGTGAGAGCAATAACACCAAATTTAACACACCTGCTCCCCATTCACACCTGAGACCTTGTAACACTAAGGAGCCACATGACAGCGGGGGAGGGAATATGGCTAATTGGGCTCAATTTGGACATTTTCACTTAGGGGTGTACTCACTTTTGTTGCCAGCGGTTTAGACATTAATGGCTGTGTGTTGAGTTAATTTGAGGGGACAGCAAATTTACACTGTTATACAAGCTGTACACTCACTACTTTACATTGTAGCAAAGTGTCATTTCTTCAGTGTTGTCACATGAAAAGATATAATAAAATATTTACAAAAATGTGAGGGGTGTACTCAGTTTTGTGCGATACTAATACTAATTTTTTCATTACCTTGTTACGCAGTTCTTTTGACTGTTCTTTTCTACCTCCTCATGGCTCAGTTTCTAGCCTGCTTAGTGCATCCATGTGAGATTTAACAAACTCATTGACTATTTATGCACAAACAGTAATTGTGATTTAAAAAGCCACAAATGTGGGAAATTAACATTTTAATTGCCATTTTAACCTGTGTGTGCCACCATCTGTGTCTGTACCAAGGCCAAACATTCCAGGGAATGTAAACTTTTTTTATCAGGGCCATTTGGGTGATTTGTTTTATTATGATTTAAAAAGGATCCAAAAAACTATGTGATAATAAATGGCTTCATTTGATTGCTATCCTTAACCACTTAAGGACAGAGCCTCGTTTTGAGATTTGGTGTTTACAAGTTAAAATGAGTTTTTTTGCAAGAAAATTACTTAGAACCCCTAAACATATTATATTATATATATAATATAACCCCTTAGACAATAAAATGGTGGCAGTAGCAATACTTTTCTGTCACGCCGTATTTGCGCAGCAGTCTTCAATTTTTTTTTTATATTGTGAAATATAATGTTATGCCGAGTAAATTGATGTCCAACATGTCATGCTTCAAAATTGCGCCCGCTCTTGGAATGGCGACAAACTTTTACCCTTAAAAATCTCCATAGACAAAAAAATTCTACAGGTTGCATGTTTTGAGTTACAGAGGAGGCCTAGGGCTAGAGTTTTTGCTCTTGCTCTAACGATCGCGTGTGGTTTGAACACCATTTTCATATGCGGGCGGAGCTCACGTATACGTTCGCTTCTGCACGTGAGCTCGGTGGGATGGTGCGCGTTAAAAAAAATTTAACAGGACCTCTTAAATATGAGATCTGGGGTCAAAAGGTCTAATATCTCACATTTCCACTAAAATGCAATAAAAAAATAAATAAATTGTCGTTTGATAAAAAAAAAAGACCCTTTTTAAAGGGCTATCGGCAATGGTATGGAGCCGAGTGGGGGCCATCTTCCCCTCAGTCAGCTCCATACCACAGACCGAGAAGGATCTGATCGGCTCCGCCGCTACCAACGGCTCCGGTAATCGGATTTTTTTTTTTATTTTTTTTTGTGATCTTGTGGCAAATCTGCCGCAGAGACCACTTTTATCTGAAAGCCGACTGCCTGCTGAAGAAGAGGATATGGGGGTTATGGCAGATAGCTATAACGATATTCCTCTTCAAACAGCTGACATATAACGACGTGGGCGGTCGGCAAGTGGTTAAATAAAAGTTTTGGCATGATCAGTCTTTTCAATATTTGTGCCAAAATGTCACAATTTCCGCCAGGGTATGCAAACTTTTGAGCACAACTATTCTCTCTCTATCTCAATTATAAAACCTGCTATACTAAACGGTGTAGTGCAAATATACAGGAACATAAAAATGCATATATAAAGCTCCTAAAGTAAAAGTTCACAACCCAAGACAGACACCAAAAGATATATGTTTACTTTTGCTGTTCAGTGTATGTCCAGAGGAGATAGAAACACAAAGGGTAGCCTCCTCTGGACCACAGAGCCCACCTCTATAGTTTGACACCACCAGCATCCAAAGCGGTTATTTTTGGAAAACCATTCATGTTATATAATTGATAATGCAATCAGCGCAACCCTTTAAAAACAACCGATCAATAGGAAAAAAAGATATATAATATGCAAGTTGAACACCAAGGGTAAATTCATAAGCCCAATAATAACATTGTTTAACCACTTAATGACTGGCCACTGTATATATACGTCATTTTTTTAAAGATGGATATCTCGGTAACGGCAGCAGCTGCTGCCACAACCGAGGTATCCATCTTTAGGGCCGGCGTTTCTGTACACGATAACGGTGGTCTCTGCAGCGGGTTTGCCGCGAGATCACCGTTATCGGCGGCGGGAGAGGTGCCACCCCCCCTCCCGCCTCTCTCCCGCGCCCTCCGCCGCTTACCGGAGCCGTCGGTAGCGGCGGAGGAGATTGGGACCTGTCAGTGCTTCGGTATAGTGACGAGTGAGGCCAAGATGGCGCCCACCCGTCTCTATACCATAGGACGGCCGGAGCGACGTCATTATGTCGGCTCCGCCCACTTCTCTTAAAGGCACAATTTTTTTTTGTCTTTTTTTAAACGACTTTTTTTTTTTTTTTTTTATTTTGCATCTTAGTCTAAATATGAGATCTGAGGACTTTTTGACCCCAGATCTCATATTTAAGAGGACCTGTCATGCTTTTTTCTATTACAAGGGATGATTACATTCCTTGTAATAGGAATAAAAGTAATCCAATTTTTTTTTTTTTTTTTAAACCGTGAAAAAATAAATAAAATAAAGTAAAATAAATAAAAAAAAAAAAAAAAAAAATTTTTTTAAATGCCCTGTCCCGACGAGCTCGCGCGCAGAAGTGAACGCATACGTGAATAGCGCCCGCATATGAAAACTGTTGTCAAACCACACATGTGAGGTATCACCGCAACCGGTAGAGCGAGAGCAATAATTCTAGCCCTAGACCTCCTCTGTAACGCAAAACATGCAACCTGTAGAATTTTTTTAAACGTCGCCTATGGAGATTTTTAAGGGTAAAAGTTTGACGCTATTCCACGAGCGGGCGCAATTTTGAAGCGTGACATGTTGGGTATCAATTTACTTGGCGTAACATTATATTTCACAATATAAAAAAAAATTGGGCTAACTTTACTGTTGTCTTATTTTTTTATTCAAAAAAGTGATTTTTTTTCCAAAAAAAGTGCCCTTATAAGACCGCAGCGCAAATACGGTGCAAAAAAAAAGTATTGCAATGACCACCATTTTATTCTCTAGGGTGTTAGAAAAAAAACAATATATAATGTTTGGGGGTTCTAAGTAATTTTCTAGCAAAAAAAACTTTTTTAAACATGTAAACACCTAAAATCCAAAACGAGGCTAGTCCTTAAGTGGATAATAAACGGTGCAGTGCAAATATACAGGAACATAAAAAAGCATATATAAAGCTCTAAAGTAAAAGTCCACAGCCCAAGACAGACACAAAAGATAATCCTGGGAGGGAAATATAAAATCCCTGTGTTTAAAGATTCCAGATATACAGGAACATCGATTCCATTTGTGAATGAGCCCACCACCGATAGATTGCTTCACTCAGCTCAATTAATTGACCCCTGTAGCCACAGAAAGGTCAAAAATCGCTTTTACCCACTAACCGAGGAAAAGTGAAGGCAGATGTATTCATCAATAGGTGGTTTATATTACTTTACTATACTATATAAATCAGAATTAGTCTCAAGCACCCTTGGTAGTGTTTATGGCTTGTCCCAACTGTAATTTTAGTATTCAGTATATGGACGCCTTTATCTGAGATGTCTTTTAAGCTCTTTCAGTTACTAGGATGCAATATTCTTCACTATAGTGGACCTTTGGCCATTACATTGTTCCATCCAGAAGCCAACCTTCCTCATGAACTAAGTTCGCCTTCACCAGCAGGCCACTTGTTTGTAAATGGCAGCTTTTAGGCTCATTTAGGCTACATTCGCTCCTGAATGCATTAGAGGTGTAGTGATTTACACCGTAGTATGTGCAGTTGTAGTTTTTACAATGTAATTCACAGGCATGCTGTCTTATGAATGTGCTGGCAGATTACTAATTGAAAAAGACAGCACAAGCTGCGAGCATTCTTCACGCTTGGGAGTCTTGCTTTGCTGTGCGGTGTCGGCTTCATGGTCCTGTCATACAGCCTGGAAGAGCATTTTTTTTGTTTGATGTGTCATTGCCCTGAAGCTCATAATTACACTTCAGTAGGGTGGTGTTATCATATGCAGCACAGAAAGCTCCTGAGTGTTATTGCTGCAAGTGACAATCAAAAGGTATGGTGAGCTTTCTCTTCTGGCGCCGGGATCTCCATGTTTTGTTTGGGTGCAGTCCTGTAGCATCTTGACATGGAGCTTTCTGACACAGGTGTTGGACTTGGAGTTAGAGAGAGTTTTTCTTCATAGGTCCTGCGTTGGGTGCTTCATACTAAAATAACACATCGCTGAGGCCCTGGCACCGAAATGATGTTCTGACCGTGAGTGTCAGTGATAGTGCCGCTATAGTCCCACCCCTTGAGGAATTTCTCCATGACCGTGAGTGTATGTACTCGAACATGATTAGGAATTCAAAGTGAAACTATAGAGGTGTTGGATCGCCTGGATGATCATGCAGATTTCTGTTTTTTTTTTTTAAGCCAAACTCTGGGTACAAAAAATGTAATAAAACACAACATCCTCGTGCGCATAAGTGTGGTCCAATGCTAGCACTTGCACGCTTGATCCATGGCTGGAAACACAAATGCTCAACACCTTGCTGCCTACCCTGGACTGGGGAAGTCCTGAAGACAACTGGAAAAACACAAACAAGAGAGGGAGTACCGGCCCATTATCTCTATCTCTAAAACCGTTTATTCAAAAATGATAGTTGGGTCCATGTATATATTTGGACACAGGCACAATTTTCATACCTTTTGGCTCTGTATGCCGCCTGAATAAAATTAAAATGAAATAATCCAAATGAATTTGAAGTGCAGACTTTCAGCTTTAATTCAAGTGGTTGAACATAAATATCAAGTACAAATTATTTTAGGAACTGTAACCATTTTTATACACAGTCCAACCCCCCCCCCCCCCCCCCCCCACCGCCATTTTCAGGGGCTCAAATGTAATTGGACAAATGAATATATATGGATAATCATAAATAAAATGTTAATTTTTAATATTTCGTTGAGAATCCTTTACTGGCAATCACACTGCCTCCACCATGTTTCACAGGTGACGTTGTGTTCCAAAACCTTCTCCACACTTTTTTTTTTTTCTTCTTCCGTCATTCTGGTACAGATTTATCTTAGTTTCATCCATCCAAAGAATGCTTTTCCAGAACCGTTTTAGCTTTTTTAGAAGTCTAATCTGGCTTTTCTATTCTTCAGGCTTATGAAGGGTTTGCACCTTGTGGTGAATTCTCTGTATTTGCTCTCGTGAAGTCTTCTCTTGATTGTAGACTTTGACAATGATATGCCCACCTCCTGGAGAGTGTCCTTCACTTGTCTGGGTGTTGTGAATGGGTTTTTCTTTACCATAGAGAGGATCCTGAGGTTATCCACCACTGTTGTCTTCTGTGGACGTCAAGGCCTTATTATGTTGCTGAGTTCAACAGTGTGTTCCTCAGAATGTACCAAACTGTTTGGCCACTCCTAATGTTACTGCTATCTCTCTGATGGATTTGTTTCATTTTTACAGCCTTACAATGGCCTGTTTCACTTGCATGGACAGCTCATTTGAACGCATGATGTAGGTTCACAGCAATAGATTCCAAATGCAAATACTACACTTAGAATTAACTCCAGACCTTTGACATGCCTACTTGATGAAGAAATAACGAAGGAGTATCCCACGCCTGGCCGTGAAATCGCTTTTGATTCAATTGTCCGATTACTTTTTGGTCCCTTTGGGGGGACTGGCTATTCTTAAGAGCTGTAATTCCTAAACCCTTCCTCCAGTTTGGATGTACATACCCTCAAATTAAACCTGAGCGTGTGCACTTTCAGCCCATATCCATTATATAACTATAGCTTGAATATGTTTTGGTAAATACCTGAAAAAAAACTAAAATTGGGCCTTTGTCCAAATATATATGGACCTAACTGTGTATATACAGTGCCTTGAAAAAGTATTCATACCCCTTTAAAATTTTCCACATTTTGTCATGTTCGAACCAAAACCGTAAATGTATTTTATTGGGATTTTATGTGATAGACCAACACAGTGGCACATAATTGTGAAGTGGAATGAAAATGATAAATGGTTTTCAACATTTTTTACAAATAAATATGTAAAAAGTGTGGCATGCATTTGTATCAGCCCCCTTTACTCTGATACCCCTAACTAAAATCTAGTGAAACCAATTGTCTTCAGATGTCACCTAATTAGTAAATAGAGTCCAGTTGTGTGTAATTTAATCTCAGTTTAAATACAGCTGTTCTGTGAAGCCCTCAGAGGTTTGTTGGAGAACCTCAGTGAACAAACGGTATCATGAAGGCCAAGGAACACACCAGACAGGTCAGGGATAAGGTTGTGGAGAAGTTTAAATAAAGCAGAGTTAGGTTATAGAAAAATATCCCAAGCTTTGAACATTCGACACAGCACTGTTCAATCCATCATCTGAAAATGGAAAGTATATATCTCGCACATCAAGATAGCACAGTCAGTCCGTCCAGATGCTCCTGGACTTAAGACCTCACCTAGTATCCAATTCAGTAGTATAGTATGCTTATGCATTTCAAGGGCTGTGCCCTCAGTGCCAAAACAATAAAACGTAGCCTTGAATATTTTGATTTCAGAATCCCTGACACAAAAATAGGCTTCATTCCATCTAATGCTTCTGCTGTATAACATGGCACCTACGTAAACTGTGCTTGTTGTCACTGGGAATGTCCCTATATCTATTGGTAGGGACTGGTCACAGCTGTCTCTGAATGGGATGACCAGTCTCCTCATTGCACCCCACCCCAAAGCAAGGATCCTGAAAACATAACATTTCCACCGCCATGTTTCACTGTTGGTGTGAGGTTCTTCTCTTAAAATGCTGCTTGCACATACCATGTCTGTTACTGTAGCCAAACAATACTTTTAGCTGAATTGAAAATGTGAGCAAAAATCTGAATGAATTAAATATAATGCACCATATATTATACAAAATATATAATGCAAAGTATGAAAAACCGAAGTCCACAAAGTGATAATGTGCAAAGTCCTTTAATTCTGTGCAACATCCAGTGATAGGAGAGGGGCAAAAATATCATCTTACCAGATCTAAATTATATAAACTATATTCGCATCTGCAAGCTTTATTACCCCTCACATTAGGTGCAGGTCATCTTGGCTTATCCAGCCTTTATGCAGCTCTACCCTCGCAGGAGCCGCTGGTTGATTTGGGTCACATTTTTTTATTCTGTTTTTGGATGTTGCTATGTACAATGTTGTGCGCAATGCTGTCAATTTGATCATATAATTTTATTCATTTCACATACAGATCAAGCGCATTATTTTTCTATGTACAATACTTTAGCTGGCCATAGATGGTTTGAATCTTGGCTGGTTCAAAACATCCCTTGTAATAGAAAAAAACATGACAGGTCCTCTTAAATATAAGATCTGAGGTCAAAAAGTCCTCAGTTCTCATATTTGGACTTAAATGCAATAAAAAATAAAAAAATTTTGTCATTTGAAAAAATGCCAATAAAAAAATGGCCCTTTTAAGACGTATGGGCGGAAGTAGCGTTTTGACGTCGCTTCCGCCCTGCTATGGTATGGAAACGGGTGGGGGCCATCTTACCCTCACTCATATCCTTACAACGGAAGGAGAAGGACCCAATCGCCTCCGCCGCTACCGACGGCTCCGGTAAGTGGCGGATGGCGCGGGA
Organism: Aquarana catesbeiana; assembly: GCF_042186555.1. Classification (NCBI taxonomy): domain Eukaryota; kingdom Metazoa; phylum Chordata; class Amphibia; order Anura; family Ranidae; genus Aquarana; species Aquarana catesbeiana. The sequence continues at coordinate 90,559,230 of NC_133331.1, forward strand.
GAGCGGCGGCCCTCTCCCACTGCAGGTAACCGTGATCTTGCAGTGAATCCGCCTCAGAGACCACCATTATCGTAAACAGAACCGCCCACTGAAAAGATGGACACCTCGGTTGTGGCAGCAGCTGCTGCCGTTACCGAGATATCCGCCTTTAAATTGCCGACGTATATATACAGTGGGCGGTCGTTAAGTGGTTAATTACAGCCTTTAGTCTGTTGGGCTATGTCTCTACTAACTTTGCACATCTAGACTTTGCAATATTTGCCCACTCTTATTTGCAGAGCTGCTTAAGTTCAGTTAAATATGACGGCGACCATTTTTTGGACTGCAGTCCTCAAGCCATTCCACAGATTTTCAATGGGGTTTAAGTCTGGGCTCTGACTAGGCCATGCAAGGACATTCACCTTGTTCTCCTTCAACCACTGTGTGGTCATTTTTGCTGTGTACTTTGGGTCATTGTCATGTTGGAAGGTAAACCTTCTCCCCATTGACCACTTTCTGGCAGAGGGCAACAGATTTTCCTCAAGAATTTGGTATTTTGCCCCATCCATTTTCCCTTGTATCCTGAAAAGTGTTCCAGTCCCTGCTGCAGAGAACCCCCCCAAAAACTGTGTCGTCTTCGTTTCAGGCTGCAAAGCCTTTTCTATACCCACTGTACTTGAATAAAATTCATTTTTAAAAACCATACTCAATGCTGTTTAGTCTATAAGTTACTAATAACACAGTGTACTGTACAAGTTCAGATAAAATTATAAACAAAGTAACCACAATGCAAAAACGACTTCTGTTTTTCCCCAACCCCACCCAGAGAGTGGCTTTGTTTTGTAATGCATAAATAGTCACGTGTTTGGCCCCCAAGGTTATTATGCACAATCTATCATTTCTCTTAGTCTTCTATGTAGACAAAAAGCTTTTTAACGGTTTTGTTACCTGAATGTGTAAACCTAATTTCTATTACACGCATGTACGATGGTGTGATAAGGTTTCCATGTTGTGGAGTGGTATTAGCAGGTTATTTCTGGTCTGGTGTCCAAATACGTCATAGCATGTGATAAACTGAAACTACACAAGGCGATAATGGGTAACCTATAGAACCGTTGTCAAACTTGGAAAAGAAAAACCTTTGTTTGATGGTCTACAACTGCATGTGGAATGCCTCTCGTTTCTGGTCTCAGTAGTAGGACCAATTATCCAGGTTTGGCTGGTCATAGCTGGTTTAGTATTTCAAACTTTGAGATAATTGCGATAATTGTATTCTCCCAAGTATGTGAGTATGAGAAGTGCTCATTATTATTGTACTGAGGTTTAATCAGATGCTGGTAAATCCCTGTGGTTGTCCAGCAGTAGTTCCCATTATCCTGTAGGAAGGGGAATGGTCCCATCACAGTGTTTGTACCACATTGAATAATTTGTTGAAATGGCAGTCTTCAGCTGTGTGCAATGTGAACAAGCAGGTTGCTCATGCTTTGACATTTGCCCGAGTAGCCTCTCAGCATATGTTCATTTATATAGTATCTCCATCTCTTCTGGCTTTGGGTTCTGTATTTTTTAGCCATAGAAGAATGACAACAGAAAAAGACCCAAGGAGGTCCATTGGGTCTGCCGCAAATTTTTTTAAATTAATTTTTTTTTTTTTTTTTACTTTTTTTGTCTGAGTATATACAGTGGGGCAAAAAAGTATTTAGTCAGCCACCAATTGTGCAAGTTCTCCAACTTAAAAAGATGAGAGAGGCTTGTTTTTGTCATCATAGGTATACCTCAACTATGAGAGACAAAATGTGGAAACAAATCCAGACAATCACATTGTCTGATTTTTGAAATAATTTATTTGCAAATTTATGGTGAAAAATAAGTATTTGATCACCTACAAACAAGCAAGATTTCTGGCTCTCACAGACCTGTATCTTCTTTAAGAGGCTCCTCTGTCCTCCACTCATTACCTGTATTAATGGCACCTGTTTGAACTTGTTATCAGTATAAAAGACACCTGTCCACAGCCTCAAACAGTCGCACTTCAAACTATGGTGAAGACCAAAGAGCTGTCGAGGGACACCAGAAACAAAATTGTAGACCTGCACCAGGCTGGGAAGACTGAATCTGCAATAGGCAAGCAGCTTGGTGTGAAGAAATCAACTGTGGGAGCAATAATTAGAAAATGGAAGACATACAAGACCACTGATAATCTCCCTCGATCTGGGGCTCCATGCAAGATCTCACCCCGTGGGGTCAAAATGATCACAAGAACGGTGAACAAAATTCCCAGAACCACACGGGGGAGCCTAGTGAATGACCTGCAGAGAGCTGGGACCAACGTAACAAAGGCTACCATCAGTAACACACTATGCCACCAGGGACTCAGATCCTGCAGTGCTAGACGTGTCCCCCTGCTTAAGCCAGTACATGTCCGGGCCCGTCTGAGGTTTGCTAGAGAGCATTTGGATGATCCAGAAGAGGATTGGGAGAATGTCAGATGAAACCAAAGTAGAACTGTTTGGTAGAAACACAACTCGTCGTGTTTGGAGGAGAGAGAATGCTGAGTTGCAACCAAAGAACACCATACCTACTGTGAAGCATGGGGGTGGCAACATCATGCTTTGGGGCTGTTTCTCTGCAAAGGGAACAGGACGACTGATCCGTGTACATGAAAGAATGAATGGGGCTATGTATCGTGAGATTTTGAGTGCAAACCTCCTCCCATCAGCAAGGGCATTGAGGATGAAACGTGGCTGGTTCTTTCAGCATGACAATGATCCCAAACACACTGCCCGGGCAACGAAGGAGTGGCTTCGTAAGAAACATTTCAAGGTCCTGGAGTGGCCTAGCCAGTCTCCAGATCTCAACCCCATAGAAAACCTTTGGAGGGAGTTGAAAGTCCGTGTTGCCCAGCGACAGCCCCAAAACATCACTGCTCTAGAGGAGATCTGCATGGAGGAATGGGCTAACATACCAGCAACAGTGTGTGACAACCTTGTGAAGACTTACAGAAAATGTTTGACCTCTGTCATTGCCAACAAAGGATATATAACAAAGTATTGAGATGAACTTATGATATTGACCAAATACTTATTTTCCACCATAATTTGCAAATAAATTCTTTCAAAAATCAGACAATGTGATTGTCTGGATTTGTTTCCACATTTTGTCTCTCATAGTTGAGGTATACCTATGATGAAAATTACAGGCCTCACTCATCTTTTTAAGTGGGAGAACTTGCACAATTGGTGGCTGACTAAATACTTTTTTGCCTCATGGTAATTATGTTTGTCCCAAGCATGTTTGAATCCACTTAGGCCCCGTTCCCACTTGAGTGGTTTTATGCTTGTAGCTCTAAAACAATCCAAATCCCATTAATTTAAATGGCCCCTGTTCACATCTGAGCATTCTGTCACCTGAAGCAAATACTCCTGTTGCTCAAAGTACATGAGCTTCTTTTTGGCAGATTACAAGCGTTTTTGGCCCCATAGATTTTAATAGAAATGCCTGACTTGAGCATTTTTCAAGCTTTTTCTGCTCAAATAGCAGCTCTTCATCCCTAATTTCCTCTCCCTCTCCTCCCCTAGTGCTTTCTATTGGATAAACCCCATCACCTGAAGCTGTAAAACGCTTGTAATACACTACTAAACCTTTTAAAAATGCTGCAGAAACACTTTAAGGCCCCGTTCACACCTGATCGATTTTCTGCTTGAAGCTTGTACCTCTAAAACGCTCAGCAAGTCAAATCCCATTCATGTCAATGGCCCCTGTTCACATCTGAGTGTCCTGTTGCCTGAAGCAAAACGCCTGAAGTTCAAAAAAATACATGAGCTTCTTTTTGGCAGTTTACAAGCGTTTCTGGCCCCTTACACTTCAAAAGAAATGCCTGACTTGAACGTTTTACTGATGAAATAGCAGCTCTCCTCCCCCTAGTGCTTCCTATTGGCTAAACAAAAATGCCTGAAGCTGTAAAACGCTTGTAATACACATCTGAAACGCACTCAAAAAAGCTTATAAAAAGCGGCAAAAAAAAAAAATGGCAGTAAAGCGATACGCTCAAGTGTGAATGTAGCCTTAAAAAAATGCCCAAAAAATGCCAGTATATCGGTATGCACAAGTGTGAATGGAGCCTTACTGTTGACTGATCACTACTTCAAGCCATGTGACTGCGATTTTAATCATTTAATTTTTTAATTTTTTTTTTTTTTTTAAATAAGGATCCTTATTTGGGTGTGTTTAGTTTATTTATTATTATCCTAATGTGTGGTATAAAGTGAGCCATTTAGAATTCAACTCACTGAAACCTTAACTTACAAAGTTGTTTGCTTTCTCCAGATATCAGAGTTTGCATTTTGCATGGTTCTTGCATGAGGCAAAATAACTTTAGAACCTGTATGCTTGAAACAACCAGGAATATCACTTGAGGAAATTCTTGAAGAATTTTTCTATTGTTATCCATATATCTTTTTTTTTTTTTTTTATCACTTGGAAGTAAAATACCATATAGGTGAAGTGAACAGCTGCTTACTCTGTGTAGTTTTTTTCCTTTTTTGTGTGTGTTTTTTATTTTTTTTATTTTATTTTTTTAACTTTGAATAGAGTAGAGAGGGTTTTTTACTATTTTACTTTTTCTCCTGTAAAACTGCCTGTACATTCGTTATTTGCAAATGTTGGCAAAATCAACTCGTACAAGGGTTATTTTCAGTCTAGGTAGGACGTTTTTCATTCATAAGAATAGTGTGAATCAGGAAAATACTGCATTATGGCCATTAGATGTCACTGATCATCATACAAAATACTTATTTACTATGATCGGCAGCTCCATCTAGTGGCCCTAATGTGGTCTTTTCCTGGTTCACATTATCCTTATGAGTGAAGAGAAAAATAAGCATAGTAACATTCATTTTTGCCTACAGTGATACAGGACATCTGTACATGCAGTTTCACAGGTTTCATTTTTTCTGTGTAAAGGTGAACTTAACCACTTCAGCCCTGAGCCTCTTTTTGAGATTTGTTGTTTACAAGTTAAAATCAGTTCTTTGTTTTTTTTTTTTGTTAGAAAATTACTTAGAACTCCCAAACATTTATATATATTTTTTTCAGACACCTTATCGAATAAAATGGCAGTCATTGCAATACTTTGTCACACCGTATTTGTGCAGTGGTCTTACAAGCGCAATGTTTTTGGAAAAAATACACTTTTTTGAGTTAAAAAAAAACCACGGTAAGGTTCGCCCGATTTTTTTCTATATTGTGAAAGATGATGTTACGCCGAGTAAATTGATACCCAACATGTCATGCTTCAAAATTGCGCCTGCTCGTGAAATGGCGACAAACTTTGGCATTTTAAAGTGATTGTAAATCCATTTTGAAAAAAAAACGAACACCTGTAAGACAAAGGCATAATGAGCTAGTATGCATAGTATGTAATTATGTAATACTCACCTGAGATCGAAGCCCTCACTGTGGTGCCCGTACACAGCACCGGCCAGCGACATCACTCCCGGGAGTTACTTCCGGGTATCGCAGCTCTGGCTGTAATTGGCTGGAGCCGCGATGACGTCACTCCCGTGCATGCGCATGGGAGCCGCCGGTAGAGGCACAGTCTAACTGAAGCAATGGCACATACGTGCTATTGCTTCAGTGCACATGTTCCGATGACATCAGCACATGCAAATACAGGGGATATCTCCTAAACCGTACCTGATCGTCTATGCCAGCTCCGGTAAGCGGCGGAAAAGACTGGAGCGTGGCGGGGGCTTTCCCCCGCCACCGATTTAAACGTAATCTTGTGGCGAATCTGCCGCAGAGACCACTTATCTTAAAGAGAAACTCTATTCCTGAAAATACCGGGGTTATGGCAGCTAGCTATTGCGTGAAGTGGTTAAGCTGACCATACATGGCTCAGGTTTTTACTTTCAAACAGTGGGCTGAACAAAAAAAAACTGAACCAAATCCCCCATCCACACATTCGAAGTTGATGAAGGACTAATCCCCAATGTGTCATTGTATTCTAATAATGAGACCCCCCAGCCATCAGCAAGAGCCAGAATAAACCAACAGGGCAGTTAAACAGAAATCTGTGGGTAGATTTATAGTGGCCACATATGGAATGGGATTTGGTTGATTTTAGCAGGAAATTTCAATTCATGTATGATCAGCGTTATACTTTAAAGAAGGATGTCCAGTCCCCCATCAAAAAAATTAAGTCATCAGCTACAAATGCTGTAGATGCTGACTTTTTATATTAGAACACTCACCTGTCCAGGGATCCCTGATATCGGCACCCCAGCCGATGTACCAATCAGCTCTCGGTTGCTGCCTTCGCCATTCGTTGTTAGGGGAAGCCGGCAGTGAAGCCTTGCAGCTTCACTTCCGGTTCCCTACTGCGCACAGGCAAAGCACGCTGCACTTTCTGAATGGCCCGGCAGCGAGAGGAGGGGGGGCGAAATTCCAAGGGACCTCACCGCTGAGAGGTCTCCCGAAAGTGGGGACGGGTACCTGTCAAAAACAGGTCCCCCCCCCCCCCCCCAAAGGTGCCGAATTCAGTAGATATCATATTTATTTTATTTATTACAGGTACTTGTATAGCTTGTCAATTTATGCAGCACTTTACAATATATCCACATCAGTCCCTGCCCTCAAGGAGCTTACAATCTAGGGTCCCTAAACCCAGGTATACACAGGATGAATGTCGGGAGACTACGGCTGGTTTTAAAAAAAAAAAAGCAAAAAATTTTGGCCGTGTGTATGTCGGTCTGTCAGACAGGAAGCTGGCTATTTGTCCGGCTTCTGTTGGACAAGCATGCTGGGAAACCAGCATCAGACCGACTCCAGATCAGCGCCCTCAGCCAATGGCAGAGAACCGCTGATCAGAGTGTTCTGGTGAGGGGGCTTCCCCCCCCCCCTGTCAGAACAGCTCAGCGGGAGGAGATCGCTGAACTAACCTTATATGTTTAGTACAGCAGCTCCAATCAGAGCTGACAGTTTTTTTTGTTTTTGTTTTTGTTTTGTTTTTTTGTTCAACCCGCGGGGTCGAACTAAAAAATCCTAAAAAAAAAAAAAAAAAAAAACTAAAAAAAAACAATCGTGTGTACCCAACTTAATTGACATTCATACAAACGCATACTAGACAGGAGCCAATTACTACCGGCATGTCTTTGAGATGTGGGAGGAACCCCATACAGGGAGAACATGCAGACTCCAGGCAGGTAGTGCTGTGGCTGGAATTCGAGCAGACGACCCTAGTGCACATGTGGCAACTAGTGAAAATGACATTAATGGAATTGTGGTAGAAAGAAATTCCTGGATGCCTTTTGCTCCAATTATAAAATGGGGGAACCTTTCAATATTAACTAGGAGTTTCCCATTAGGCTGTAAGGTGTTCTAACTACTGATCTGTTCCCGTAACGCAGTGCCATTCCCGCTATGGGAAAGAGATTGGTGCACGCGTTTTAGTAATTCGTTTGCTGTAGCTCTAGGGCTTTGGAGCACAAGTAATTGTTTTCACAGAGGTATTATGATTCACACAGTTGTAAACAAGGGTAGCTAAGAATGTGCACGTCTGCAGAACGTACAGCTCTGGGCAGTGTGGACACAGCTCCATTGTTGTCTTGCTGAAAGTGTGCAAAAACATGTTTTTGATCTCCTTTTTGTGGTTTGGGTGTATTTTTTATTTTAATTTTTTTATTTTGGCTTTGATTTTGTGACACAAGAACAAGATTCAAGGAAATATTTGTTTCCTCTTCTTTTTTTCTTTTTCCATTTGGTGAGACGGAATCTGATAATAAAGTTAGTGTCAGGTCAGTAGATTAGATCACTGTGAAACCAGCTATCAAATCTACAGAGACTTGAGACTTTTTTTTTTTTTTTTGGAGTGAGTTTTTCCCTTGTCCCATTTCTTACTAAAATGCAGCAAGTGGAATAGTTTTTTTTAGCACTGGTTTTGGAACATATCTGGAGCAGGGAGGACCAGGATGTCCTCGATGACAATTACAAGACCAAAACGTGTGGTATTCTACTGAACGCATGTAAGCACTGTTCGCTGTGGGCAAGTAGGTTGTTTTATAAGGGTTTACATAAATTGCAAAGCCTACCATTTTATTCTCTAGGGCCTCTGCATAAAGGGTAACTCCACTTTTGTGGGGGGGGGGGGGGAAACAGCAAATAAAGAAAAAAATAATATAGCGTGTACTAGAGCTGCACGATTCTGGCCAAAATGAGAATCACGATTTTTTTGCTTAGAATAAAAAGATCACGATTCTCTCATGATTCTTACGACGTAAAATCTTTCACATTATACAAAAAAAATGGCCTAACTTTACTGGTGTGTTTTTTTTTTTTTTTTTTTTTTTTTTTTAATTAAAGTAATTTTTTCCAAAAAAAAATTGCATTTGAAAGACCGCTGCGCAAATACAGTGTGACATAAAATATTGCAACAACCACCATTTTATTCTCTAGGGTGTCTACTAAAAAATATATATAATATTTGGGGGTTCTAAGTCCTTTTCTAGCATAAAGAAAATAATTATTTTAACTTGAAACCAACAAATGTCAAAAAAAGTTTAGTGTTTAAGGCCCCTTTCACACGGGACGGATCCGTGTTGATCCGCCCCGTGTTTATCCGCTGCTCAGCGGGGATCGCTCCGCTTTCCCCAGCTGAGCAGGCAGATGACAGGGCGGGACCCGCACACTGTGCAGGGACCGCCCTGTCAGATCTCCGCTCTCCCCTATGGGGGATCGGAGGAACACGGACCGTCTGTCCGTGTTCCTCCGATCCGCTCTGCAGACGGATAGAAAAATAGGATTTTCTTCCGTCCGCAGAATCGGACGAGAGCGGAGGCGGACGACATCGGGTGTCAGCGGATGTACATCCGCTGACACCCGCTATCCCATAGGGATGCATGTATGTCCGTATTTCATCCAAAAACGGATGGATGAAATACGGACATACGGTCCGCACGTGTGAAAGGGGCCTTAGTGGTTAAACTTTTTTCATTTACACACAAAGTCTATTCCATTGACAAATTGTTACAATGTTTATACTTCAGTTAAACTGATAAAGAATGTTTTTATTCTTGGCAGACTGCCCAGTTTTTCTCTTTCTTTCTTTTGAGAATTCTTTGCATAGAAAGAATTGTGAAACACTTTAGTCAAGATCCAATTATTAAAAATGACCTTTCCTTTTCAATCTGCAGCCGCTGTAATTTTCTATAAATGCAAAGCAATATGGCTACATGGAGTTCTGTACACAGAATGTTTAATGACCACTCTTCAGAAACATTATTTCCTGCTTGTGTGATTGGCTCATCAATTTTCCCATAAGTCTGCCTAAGATACAAGTCAGATTTTAGGCATCCCCTGCAACAAAAATGTCATTTTTGGTGAGATATTTCCAATAGGAACTAGGGTTGTCCTGATACCGATACTAGTATCGGTATAGGCACCGATACCGAGCATTTGCCCAAGTACTTGTACTTGGGCAAATGCTCCCGATGCTTCCCCCAATACCTTGAGAGTCCGCAGTGATCGGCATGTAGGGGAGTTACAAGCTTCTCCCCCTGCGGCTTTCAGCTGCTTTAGTGACATACAGCGGTGATCAGTGCTTGTAACTCCCCCACACGCGATCACTGCTGACTGTCACCGCATCCTCCATGCCCCCTCCGTTCCGCTGACCCCCTCCGTTCCGCTGACCCCCTCCGTTCCGCTGACCCCCTCCGTTCCGCTGACCCCCTCCGTTCCGCTGTCCCCCTCCGTTCCGCTGTCCCCCTCTGTTCCGCTGTCCCCCTCTCTCTTCCTCTGTCCCCCTCCGTTCTGCTGTCCCTCTCTCTCTTCCTCTGTCCCCCTCCGTTCTGCTGTCCCTCTCTCTCTCTCCCTCTGTCCCCCTCCGTTCTGCTGTCCCTCTCTCTCTCTTCCTCTGTCCCCCTCCGTTCTGCTGTCCCTCTCTCTCTCTTCCTCTGTCCCCCTCTGTTCTGCTGTCCCTCTCTCTCTCTTCCTCTGTCCCCCTCTGTTCTGCTGTCCCTCTCTCTCTCTTCCTCTGTCCCCCTCCGTTCTGCTGTCCCTCTCTCTCTCTTCCTCTGTCCCCCTCCGTTCTGCTGTCCCTCTCCTCTCTCTTCCTCTGTCCCCCTCCGTTCTGCTGTCCCTCTCCTCTCTCTTCCTCTGTCCCCCTCCGTTCTGCTGTCCCTCTCGCTCTTCCTCTGTCCCCCTCCTTTCTGCTGTCCCTCTCGCTCTTCCTCTGTCCCCCTCCGTTCTGCTGTCCCTCTCGCTCTTCCTCTGTCCCCCTCTCTTCCGCTGTCCCTCTCGCTCTTCCTCTGTCCCCCTCTCTTCCGCTGTCCCTCTCTCTCTTCCTCTGTCCCCCTCCGTTCTGTTGTCCCTCTCTCTCTTCCTCTGTCCCCCTCCGTTCTGCTGTCCCTCTCTCTCTTCCTCTGTCCCCCTCCGTTCTGCTGTCCCTCTCCATGTCCTCCTCCTTCCTTTGTGAATGGACAGAGTCAGCTGACTCTGTCCATTCACATAACTGAAACATTGTAACCTCCTGTGATTACGATTTCTCAGTTTATGAATAGAGAGGAGCCGCAGTCTTCTCTCCATTCATTCTCAATGCAGCTGAGGCTGCAGAGAAAGGGACTGGGGCATCTCTATCCTCGGTCTCTTTCTCTGTCTCAAGGGGGAGATATCAGGGGTCTGTTAAGACCCCTGATATCTCACCAAAGCCCCCCAACAGGGCTGATTAAAAAAAAAAAAAAAAAGCACATATTGCAATAAATAATAATTAAAAAAAAAATATTATTGTAAAAAAATAATAAAAATTTAAATAAAAAAAAAAAACACAGACACCGTTCACCATCCCCCCAACCCCCCCCCCTGAAAGAAAAAAAACCACTGTCACGTGACATTAAAAAAAAGTATCGGTAATCGGTATCGGCGAGTACTTAAAAAAAAGTATCGGTACTTGTACTCTGTCCTAAAAAAGTGGTATCGGGACAACCCTAATAGGAACCCGTCTAAAGGGATACAGGCCCAGCAGCTTTCCTTATTAGTGCCCCGCAGCTGCCACAGCTGAATGATAATTATGAAACCACTCCCATTGGACCCACTGAGCCCAGAGGCACAGACAAACATGCAGGGATTTCTTCAAAATAACAAAAGGTAGGAATCTGCAACAAAGGTTGTTATAATACTTGCAATGTACATAGATCACCCAGAGGGGAATGATTTTTTTTTTCTCAACAAAAGTGGAGTTACGCTTTAAAAAAAAAAAAAAAAATTGTTTGGGGGTTCGAAGTAACTTTCTAGCAAACAAAAACAGTTTTTCACATGTAAACAAAAAGTGTCAGAATATTCCTGGTCTTCAAGTGGTAAAACGTCATACCAAATAAATACACTGCACTACATAGGTAGCTGGTTACTGAGAAGCTAAAGCTAGACTCTGACAGTTAGAGACAAGACCATAATATTTTATTTTTCTTGGAATCTTTAATCAATGGCATAGTTACAAGCCAAAAAAGTTACTGTTTTAAGTATATTAAACATTTTCAAAGCTCTTACTATGAAGAAGGCTTTCTGTATGTGGAAGTTAAATCTCTGCCTCCAGAGGTAGATTGCCCCCTTGTCTTTCGTAATAAAGTGAATATTAATTTTAAAATAACAAACCTGCCTATATTTACCTGCTCTGTGCAAGGGTTGGCCCCGATCCTCCTTTTCTGGGGTCCCCGATGGCACTCCTGGCTCCTCCTCCATATCGATGCCCCCACAGAGAGCCGCATTCCATGGGGGCACTCGTGCAGGTGTGCTCCCGAGTCCTGCTGCTGCGTCCATTGACATAGACAGCAGGACTTGGCCCCGCCGCCTCTGTCATTGGATTTGATTGACAGCAGTGGGAGCCAATGAATCGAATCCTTGAGAATTGTTCTCCTCCTGTGAGCCAAATCTTTTCCTATATTGGATAATTCTTCAACTATATGTTGAACAAGACTGATTTTCCTGCAAGATAGTGAGACCCGTTTTTCCTTTCTCTTGCAAGCAACATATCCCGAATGTGTCCTGAAGACAATTAACAGCGAAACGCATTGACTCACTAGGGCTCACGTCACTTAATATAAATATATATATTATAAAATGTATGTATATTGTTTTTTAATTGTCATTTTTATGGTCTTTTTCTACTATTTACCATGTATGTTTCAATAAATGTTAGTATTTTTCTATATCCCTATTGTTTACTGTGCCGTTAAAGTCCGATCTTGGGTTATCTTTTGGGACCCTCCTCTTTTTGTATTCCTATAATTATTTACTGATGAGGCAATGTGAGTGCCCTCTTTTTTGGTTAGAGTAATCAGGACCTCTTCCTCCTGCTGGTGATCCTAGTGATATAAAGATCTATATAGAGCACGTGTCAAACACATATGCGGCCCGCTTGGCCATTTCATGCGACCCTCGCACCTCGACCTTGCACCTCTCCTCATCTATGTCCTCACCTTGTCTCAGCAGTTGGCAGTAGAGAGGAGGACAGAACTCCTCCACTAGATCCTGTGCTACTCCAAGCAGCTGCAGAGAGGCTGGTCTCTGTACCCCTCCCCCCTCACCCCATCTCAGCAGTTGGCAGCAGAGAGGAGGTCAGAGCTCCTCCTACAGATTCTGTGCAGCCGAGAGCACCCCCTCATCTAAAACTCCCCTGGTCTCAGCATTCAGCAGACTCTGGCAGCTGACTCCAGCCATCTTCTGGTCCTCCTCCAGACCCTGCACTTTCTCCTTACTGGCTCTGCCCTCAGCTTCTTCCAGTCAGCAGTGCAAGGTAAGGAGGGGGCTGCACTGTGATCTAAGAGAGGATGGGGGCTCTTGACTTCTGAAAGTGGGGGGGGGGGTGATTTTGACATCTGATGTAAGGGGGGTGTGGAGTGCCCTGGACACCTAGTCTTACAGATACATATGTCCCTTTGAGGGCAACCATAATGCTGATGCAGCCTGTGATGAAATTGAGTTTGACACCCCTGATATAGAGGAATTTGTCTTTAGGTTTAGATACCCTCTTGGTTTAGAGACACTCTAACTAATTGTAATAGACCATTTGTATAACTTTCTTGTGTGCCTTTTCTTTCTCTAATACTGGAAGGAGAAAGAATGCCAGGAACTTTCTGCTTTTCAAATGCTGCATCTTCATTTTACTTGGCTGCTGAATGTAGCTGTGTCTGTTCAGCAATGCTGATGTATTTATTTTGCAAAATGTTTTTTCCCCCAAGACTAGTAAAAATAGAAAATCAAATTTTGTGTAATAAAACATTTCCTGGAAACCATATCTGACCTTACATTCCATTACTTGCTCAGTACAATTCGAATGTTGTTATCCGTTATGTTGACTAACACTAGTTATTGGATATGTTTGATGCTACTGGACCTCTGAAACTTGTCCCTTGTTTTATAGTCCTGTTTAATGGTTTTCAGTGGTTTTCCTAATCAGTTTTGTGTGTGCTCTTTATAACCCTAGAAGATGTAATAGTGCCAGGTCTTCTGTGGGTGTCAAAGGGCAACTGCCCCAACGTATAACTGGCCTTAAAAAAAGGAGAACTTGGAAAGGCGACGCATGTCAAACAACAGCAAAATACAATTTTCAGCTTAACTTGCCAAGCAGCCTGCAATAGACCAAATTGTCCTGTCTAACAATTCTTGTTAAAAACAGGAGTTTAGTTTGCACACGTTTGCAAATACATGCGTGAGCTGCTAAGGCCGCGATAAGGCACCCCAGTAGTATCTACAGTCCCAACGCTCTAAATTTTGAGAGCCTCCATTGTAGGAGCACATATATAATGATGGATAGATTGAGAGCAGGTATGCCTGGAGGGAGCCCAACCCTCCTTAAAGGCACAGGAGTGCACTGGACACCCAGCAAATAGTACAATGGTAACAAAGGTGTCCAGTGGGCACCTTTACCAAACAAACAGCAACTGCCCCAACCTATAACTGGCCTTAACAGCAAGGAGCACATGGAAAGGCAACACATGTCAAACAACAACAAAGAAAAATTCCCAGCTCAACTTGCCAACCAGCCTGCAACAAACCAAATTGTCCTGTCTAACAGTTCACGTTAAAACGGGGTTTAGTTTGTACACATTTGCAAATACATGCATAAGCTGCAGAGGCTGCGACAAGGCACCCCAGTATTATCTGCAATCCTAACTTTTGAGAGCCTCCATAGTAGCAGCACATATATAATTGTATAGATTGAGGGTAGGTATCCCTGGAGGGAGCCCAATCCTCCTTAAAGGAAAAGGGACGCACTGGACACCTATCAAATTGCACAATGGCGCCGAAGGGTGTCTGTGAGTGTGTCAGAGTGGAAGGGTAGTGACCTAGGGTGGTATGGAGTAGTACTATGGAGGACTTGATGAGTTGTCTACTTCTCAGTGAATGTAGACCAGTCATTTTTAGTACACCTACTTGCAACTTCAACATTTTTATGCAGCATGAATCATTTTGTACCAATTAGTGTGAGTTCTGCAAACACACATGCACCCATTTCTTTCCCTTCCGATACTTCAATCTTTGAATAATCAAGGTCACTTTTCCCAGGAACGCATTTAAGGAGAAGTAGGGCCAAAGCTTCTCATATGGATTACAGGAGTACACTTAGTTCTGCATTGCTGTGACCCATATTCAGTCGACAGTGGGTTAAAATCTGCTGTCAACTGACGTCACCCAGTCGGACCAGGCTCTGGGGAGATCTTGACTTTGTCTGGATCCACCCAGATCCCTGATTGGCAGCTGGCTCAGCCTCTCATCGTGCTACTGAGAGCCTCAGCCACCTGCTTCTGTCCCCTACAAAGCCTGGCACTCCAGTGAGTGCTGGAGGGGCAGAGTTGAGAGCCGGTGACTGTCAATCAGTGGCTCTCTGCTCAGTGAAGACTGAGAACTGAGCTATCAGCAGATTTTTATTAGTTTCTCTTTCTTCGGGGGGGGGGCGGGGGGCGGATGCATGCAACAATATAGTGCTGCATCCACCTAGGTGAGTATGTATGTTTTTTGGTTTTAATTATTCAGCACCCCAGTGATATTTAAAAAAAAACGTGTGCTAATTGGATGCACAAAAAATTAATTTGTGAATTGGTACACACAGTGCAAATGCACATAATTATTTATCCATTGCAGAACATATCAAAATGTTCACTCTCCTGCGCTGTGTGGAAAGTCCCAACGTATTATCAGACTATCTTGACATGTTAGTATATGTGAATAATGCACACCTTGCTGCCTTCCAAAGACTGGAGGGAGTCCAAATAAACTGAAAGCATAGAACACAGAAGGTGCATAGGCCTAGCGAATTATCCTCAAAACAGGTTGTTATTTAATAAAATGGAGGTGGATATACTCACAAACCAGTACTTGTGTCATAGCATTATCATAAAATCATCCGTTTAAATCCATATGCGAAAAACAACAACATTTGAAGTCACATCGACTAACGCGTTTCAAGGTTTCCCTCCCTCAGAGCCTTGTTTAGATGGCTCTTAGTGTTGACAAGGAACTTTTCAGTCAGGATCAGTGCTTCTCTGTTTAGTGCTGCTTTATATAGCTTCCTTGTTCCTCGGTTGGTTTCAAGTGTTAGTGTTTAAAGCTGGATTCCAGATATGAGTATATTTTGTGTATTACGTTGGTCCAGGTTGGGAACAATGTAAGTATGCATATGCCATAGCTGTGGGATCCCTGCGGAAGGTGATAATCACTGTAATAGTCACTGTTACTACTACTGCTATATTCTGGGTCCTGTGCTGAGTTTCTGCCCTGCAACCCCGTCCCAATCCTCCACTTTATCTAATCACACAGCACTTTGCAGTACACAAACTCCAACTCCTCACACGGCATGCGTCAATCCAGAACTGGCTGCAACGGTCTGCAAGTATTTATGCCCACGCAGGGCGCTCTAGCGGTGCCAACTTTCAATTGCAGCTCCAGCAATGTGACAAGTTAGAGCCTGCGCCCTGCAAACTCTGCGGTGTATGACTCTCAGGGACAAGTCTGGGGATACCCGTTTCCCATAGACAGACCCCTCGGAACAGAGACTGTTCCCGGGAAATGGGGCTGAATGGCAACCTTATGTTAGAGGGTGGTTACATTTGTTCTCCATGGACCCACTATATGTAGTAATGTAGCCACCTTCTCGTGCTTGTTCCCGAGATGGACTATGGGGTTGTAGTGTGCTTAGAGCAGTGCACATTATTACAACTAACGTGCATTGCGCCTTTCAAACAAATAGATGTGAAGAGGACAAAAAGAGGTAATGGTAGACAAAACGAGCAGTTAGCTTGTGCCTCCAAAGTCCTAAATACTTACCTGAGTCCTGTATCAATCCAGGGTTGTGCCCATCTATCAGTCTCCTCTCCTCTCTCCACTCTCAGGCTTGGCTGGGAGCAGTAGGAGCCATTGAACAA
Organism: Aquarana catesbeiana; assembly: GCF_042186555.1. Lineage (NCBI taxonomy): Eukaryota > Metazoa > Chordata > Amphibia > Anura > Ranidae > Aquarana > Aquarana catesbeiana. Next base: position 90,575,618 of record NC_133331.1, read on the forward strand.
GAGCCAATAGACACACACAGTGGGGCTTGAGAGTGAGCTTGCACATGTGCCACCATAATAAGTGACTTTCTGTGGTGGCAGAGGAAGAAGAGGAGCAGCCGAGGGTGAGAATGAGGGACCCCAGAAGAGGAGGATTGAGGTTGCTCTGTGCTATACCCTTGCATATAGAGCAGTTAAGTATACCATCTTTTTTATTTTAGTAAAAAATAAAAAAGTCAAACTTACAGCCGCTTTAGGAAAGAATGAAATTGAAATAGTCTGTCTCTCTGCCCGGGGTTTTGGCTCTTGATTGGATAGATTGATAGCAGTGCAGCCATTGGCTCCCGCTGCTGTCAATCAAATCCAATGACAGGAGCGCCAGGGGGGCTGGGCTGAGTCCTGCATTCAGCCTCTATGGACGCCGAATGCTGGATTCGGGAGCGCACCCGCAAGGTAACACCCTCGGGGGATCGCTTCTCTTAGGGGGTTTTTAGATGTGAGGAGGAGCCACGAGAGTCACCGGGGGACCCCAGAAGAGCAGGTTCGGGGCCACTCTGTGCAAAACGAGCTGCACAGTGGAGGCAAGTATGATATGTTATTTTTTTACAATCACTTTCCTGTTCTGGTGACCAGAGATTTTCCCAGCTTTTTATCTTCTTTTGGCGCTGGTCTCCCCCCCCCCCCCCCGTGAGTTCTCCAGCCTTTAGAACCTATGAGAGAGGACCCAGCCCCTGGCAGTGTTGCCTCCACCAATAGAAGGTGTCCACATCGCGCAGGCAGTGATGTCGGACTCCTATATAAGGACCCCAGGAAGTAAACAGACTGAGAAGGTAGGATTCTCATGTGACCGTGACTTTAGGTAAGTAAAATGGGCCTTTTTCTTTTTCATACCAGTGGTTAGAGGGGATTGCTAATTTCTTGGAGTATGGCTTTAATTGGCATAAGACTGGGTTTAATAATTGTAATGTTATAAAAAAAAGTTGAAGTGAAAGTAGTGTCTTAGAAATGTGCAATATTTTGCCTTTTGTGGGGTAGCCAAAGCCTGTGTAACAGACAGCTGTGGGAGGACAAGTCTGACATCTCCTTTCTGATAAAAGAAAAAGACATAACAGCTTTATTTCTGTAATTTGCAGCAGTCTGTTGTTATATCAGGAACACCGAGCTGATAGCACAATGTAAACTCTTGGTGTGGGAGTTTTAGTTCTAGAGCTTTCATGCCGTTTCTGCTTCTTTAGCTGGCTGTGTTATCATGTTGTGTTTCTTCTGCTGGAAAATGACTTTTGCAATCTCTTGATATTGGCTACCGTGTGGGTTCTAGCTGTTTGTCATTGTATATGTGCCGGTGTTTAAACATTCAGCTTTGGATAAAGTAATATGGGCTTTTATTACACCTCTCAGCTTTTTAGGCTCTGTTTCTATTCGGGACAATTAGGCCTCATTCACACTGGTGTATCTATTCATATACCATTGTATGGGTGTTGGTTATTTATTACAGGCACTTGTGTATGTGTGTGTGTGTGTGTGTGTGTGTGTATATATATATATATATATATATATATATATATATATATATATATATATATATATATATATATATATAATAATTTTTTTTTTTACAGTAACGTTTTTATTCATCTCCATCGGAGAAAAGTTTCAGTACAAACGAAAAAAAGAAACTACAATTACAAATATATATTAAACAAAAAAGAAGGAAAGATAATATCCAATATTACATCTAAAAGCAAGACATTTCAGTTTACACCTTTATTACAAGTGTTCGTTCTTCACCGCAATTGTATATTGGTAATAATACAATCTCCACAAAGAGACAGGCACATTTTAGTGATAATTTTTGTAGGTAATCCTATTATTTGACCATGCTAGCGATATATGGGCCCAGAGGGCTCTTCCGGGGGAGCCTCCGCATCAGTAGACGTTTATCTAGAAGCCCATGCACCCCAAATTTTCTCAAATTTTTTGGGGCATTTCCGGCTCATATATGTGAGCTTGTAAAGTGGAAGGGTCTTGTCAATGAGTGTTTTCCACTGTCCCACTGTTGGGGGGTCTGCCTGCTTCCATTTGATTAGAATGGCTTTCGTCACATAGAATAGGGCGTAGACAATGAATAGCCTCTTATGGGTGTTTGTGGTAAGGGTATCACAAATCCCCAGGAGAAGGACACTGGATCCAGTATCGCTCCACCTACCTCCAGAACTGTTGGAGAAGGGGGCACGACCACACCACATGTAGAAAAGTACCTGTGTCAGTGTTACATTTTGGGCATCTATCAGAATAAGAGGGATATATTTTAGCAAGCCTTTGGGGTGTATAGTACGCCTGATAAAGGAATTTTAACTGGATATACCTATCCCTGGCAGATATCATCAGAGGGATATATTGTTGAATGCCTTCCTCCCAGTCCTCATCCGTCAGGGAGGGCACATCCAGCTTCCATTTATTGAATATCCTGGACCCCTGACTATCAGTTCCCAGGACACCCGGAGGTACAAAGAGGAAAGGATACGGTCTACATTTTTAGAAATAAGGAAGCGCTCCACCATATGTGATTGTAGTTGAATCTCTGAAGGAAATTGAGCCTGGATTGCGTGTCTCAACTGCAGATAGCGGAAAAACATTTTGGTGGAGAGTTGAAAGGTATGTTGCATTTCGTCAAATGAAAGAAGTTTGCCCTCTGGCATGATATGCTGTAAGATCTTAATTTCGTATTTAGCCCAGACTGCTGGGTCTGGAATCATTAACAGATGTGGTAATTTAGGGTTACCCCAAAGTGGTCTATAGGGGGAAAAAGTTTGTGGTGAATTAAGCTTAGCTGTCAACTGTTCCCATACCTTGGCGGTTGTGCGCATGGGAACAGTCATCATATCTTGTGCTTTTGGACCTCTGAATACCAAGTTACTCAATGCTGAGTACGACCCCAATATGGCTGCCTCTACATTAACCACCGGATTATGTTGTGACTGAACGAACCACCAGCGTACCGTCACCAGCACTGCTGCCCAGTAATACTGTTTGAAGCACGGCAATGCCAACCCGCCTGCAGATAGGGGAAGTTGTAGACTGGTTTTAGCCACCCTGGGGGTCTGACCTGCCCAAATGAAAGTATTGATCACCCGGTCTAATTGCTTAAAAAATGATTCAGGGATAGGTACTGGAGTGTTTCTAAACACATATAAAAATTTGGGGAGGAATATCATTTTGAGGAGGTTCATCCTACTCACTGGTGTCAGGGGGAGAGACTTCCATGTTAGACATCTTCGTGTTAGTTGTTGTAAAATGGGGTATACGTTATCTGTCAAATAACAAGAGAGGTCTTTTTGTATTTCAATGCCCAGATACCAAAATTTAGTAACCATTTGCAGGGGTATGTGGGGGGGAGGGAGTAGGGGTGGCTGGGAGATTGGAAAAAGTACAGATTTATTCCAATTAATGCGTATTCCGGAGAAGGAGCCAAATAGATCTATGATCCTCAGGGTCTCTTCAAGGGAATAGGAAGCATCCGGGAGATAAAGAAGGGCGTCATCCGCATAAAGGGAGATTTGTTCCCTTAGAGGGCCCACCTCCATCCCCCCTGCAGCCGCAGAAGACCTAATAAGGATAGGGAGAGGTTCGATAGCCAGGGCAAACAGTCCCGGGGATAATGGACATCCCTGTCTAGTGCCCCTGTGTAGTCTGAAGGGGGACGAGAGGGACCCATTGGTTCTGACTCTGGCAGTAGGATTGGCATACATCAGCTTGATCCATGAAATATATTTAGGCCCAATGTTAAACTTTTCTAATACGTGACAGAGATATTCCCATTCGACCGAGTCTAACGCCTTTTTGGTGTCTAGGGAGGCCACCACTCCGGGGGAGCCCCTGGCAACCGCATGGGATATATTTGTATATAGCCGTCGCAAGTTGATGTCTGTTCCTTAACCTGGCATGAAACCTGTCTGGTCCCCATGGACCAGGGAAAGGATAACTGAGTTGAGCCGATTCGCTAGGATTTTTGTGATTATGTGTGTGTGTATATATAGTACCATCAATTTACACAGTGCTTTACATATATAATGTACAATCACATCAGTCCCTGCCCTCACAGAGCTTACAATCTATGGTCCCTACTGCACATTCATATTTAGACAGGAGCCAATTAACCTACCAGCATGTCTTTGGAGTGTGAGCGGAAATTGGAGTACCCGGAGGAAACCCACACAGACACAGGGAGAACATGCAAACTCCTGGCAGGTAGTGCTGTGGCTGGGATTTGAACCGATTACCCTAGTGCTGCTAGGCGGAAGTGCTTCCAAGTAAGAAACGGCTGCACCTCATGTGAGTTCCAAATATTGTATATTGGGATATGTAGTGGTCTAGGTAGACATGTTTCGCACAATAAAGATGTGCTTACTCAGGTGGAAGTGCTAACCACTTAGCCACTGGGTGTTCCATGCATTCATGTTCAGCTAGTCCCATTCATGACTTTCAGGATGCAGCGGCTGCACAAATATCCTCCTTTGACCGGTTTACTTTTGTCTTTTATTGCTCAGAAATCACTATAAAAACGTTTAGTTTACATTAGCCCAGTCACTGTTATCTGCAGCTCTTTGACATTCCTATGCCGTTTTCTGCTTGCTGTTGCTGTGTCCTGCTATGCATGTGATCAGCTACAGATCAGTTAACTGTGTCATCCTCTCCTTATGTAATAGGTGGAAATAAATACGCCTTTCTCCGAGTGCAGTTCATGTACACTAGAGGAGCACTGCAGCACAGTAATGGGATTTGTTGCATATGCCAGAGGCACCTTCCTCTTGAATCATTCAATAACCTTATAGAGGTCAAATGTAACATCAGGGCAGAGCTGCAGATCTGGAGCATGATCGTGTAATAGCGTGGTGCAGAATGCAGGGAGAGCTTCTGCTTATCCTATATCAACCAATATTATATTGGCCTTTGGCTATCTTGCAAAATCAGGTAAGTAATTTCAATGGCTCTTGTGAGTCACTGAATTTTTAAGTACCCATTGACATTTAAAATGGGTGATTGAGGTGCATTTTTGCTGCTCAAATGCCTAGTAAAGCAACCTGCAGTGGATAATACGAACAGCAGATAGAGCTGTTCACACTTGAAATTAGGGATGCACTGATACTATTTTTTTTTTTATGAGTTTATGTTTTGTTTTCACTTCAGCTGTCAGCAATGGTACAAAGCATTGAAAAGTTATTTACAAATGAAATATATTTTTTAAATTTTGAGCTTTTTCAATGCGAAATGTGTAAATATATGTTAATATATACGTGTAAAAATATTCACTAACAAAGCAAACAAAAAAATGTTTTACAGTAATTGTTTATCATTTATAAAATAGACGTGAAAAAAAAAAAAAGCAGGAAAATAATTAAATGGAGGAGAATAGGGAGTTAAACAGAGGAACAGTTCATCCCTTTGATCTGCAGATGAAGAAACCGAAAGATTCAAAAAGAAACCATGTTTCTTTTTATTTTAGTGTTTCAGCGGCTGAGCAATGTTAACCGCCTCCCGACCGCCTCACGCACATATACTGCGGCAGAAGGGCACGTACAGGCAGATTAATGTACCTGTATGTTGCCCTTTAAGAGGCGGCTTGCGCGCTCGTCCGCCGGGAACTCCGTGACCATGATCGCGGGTTCCGCGGACTCTATGTCCGCGGGGATACCCGCGATCATCTCACGGTGAGGAAGCACGGGGAGGTGCTAATGGAAATAAGCATCTCCCGTTCCTAATGACCCTCTCACTGATCACAGCTCTCTGTAATGGGGAGCAGTGATCAGTGTAGTGTCACACACAGGCCCCCCCCCCCCCTAGTAAGAATCACTCCCTAGGACACACTTAACCCCTACAGCGCCCCCTAGTGGTTAACCCCTTCACTGCCAGTCTCATTTACACAGTAATCAATGCATTTTTAATCGCACTGATCGCTGTATAAATATGAATTTTTTTTTATTTTTTTTTTTTTTACCAAAAATAAGTAGAAGAATATGTATCGGTCTAAACTGAGGAAAAAAAATGTTGTTGTTTTTTTTTTTTTATATATATTTTGGGGATATTTATTATAGCAAAAAGTAAAAAATAATGCGTTTTTTTTTTTTTTTTTTTTCTTTCAAAGTTGTCACTAGTTTTTTTGTTTATAGCGCAAAAAATAAAAGCCGCAGAGGTGATCAAATACCACCAAAAAGAAAGCTCTATTTGTGGGAAAAAAAGGGCGTCAATTTTGTTTGGGAGCCACGTCGCACGACCGCGCAATTGTCAGTCAAAGCAACGCAGTGCCGAATCGCAAAAAGTGCTCTGGTCTTTGACCAGCCAAATGGTCCGGGGCTTAAGTCGTTAATAAACATTGGTGGCTGATATTTTTTTTGACAGCTCCAATTACCGGACTTCTTTACACTTCAGCTGTCAACAGGGGGGACCCACTGACAGCTCAAAGAACCGAGCCTGAAAGTATCGGTTTCAGGTATCGGTGCATTTGCATGAGTACCGATACTTGTGCAAATACTCGGTATCGGCACCGATACTTGTGCAAATACTCGGTATCGGCACCGATACTTGTGCAAATACTCAGTATCGGCACCGATACTAGTATCGGTGCAACCCTGCTTGTAATACTTGTAGCATTTGCGTAGCTTCGCTGTGTGGTAAAGATTAAGAATGAAGCTGCATGTCAAGTCTGGGAGGAGTTGAAGCTGGTCAACGCCTTCCATTCATGTCTTTGGTAACACAGCATATTACACATTGACAAGCATTAAATTATAAGTGAGGTAGAAAAAAAAAATCACTTGGAGGGTGTCTGGAGTCATGTTAAACATGTTAGACATGTTAAACGTGTCTAAAAACTCGTGTTAAAGCTATTGGTGTGCTGGCTCGCATTACTGTCAGCATATGTTTAGCAAGTGTGAACTTAGACTGGTTGCAAATGGGCAATTTTTTGCGACAGCGATCACGCTACTAAAATCGCACATGATTACTAACTAGGGATCTGTGATCAATCACTACACCTGGGGAAACATATAGTGTGTGCAAATGAATAAAAACTAAAAAGCACAGTGCTGCAATTTCCAAATCCATTAATCGTTCGTATATGCAACTATATGTGTGGGGATCATTAGTGTTGAATCACCTGTGTGTACCCAGCCTTAACAAGATTAAGAAATGTTTAAGAAATAATAGTTCCGCGCTTAGGAAATAAAAGAACTGCAGCCCCCCCAGCACAGAATAACACCTAGGTGAAATTCTAAAAAAGAAAATACTAAATTGGGGTGATTGGCGCTGTTCGACTGTGTACACTAAATGATGTTCACAGAATGTAGATGTGAAATAAATAAAAAATAAAAACATAAATATATAAAAATAGTAAATGTCCCAAAAGTGTAAACAAAATTATATGTGCATATATAAACAACCTGACCACAATCTATAACCATAAAGTGCAGTGCCATATATACTGGTGCGTCTACAAAAAACTGTGAATAATGCAAACACTAGGAGAATTGAGTAATAGAAATCAAATCTAAACCATCCCAAAAACGTAAATATTAAACATAAATATATATATATGGAGAAATTATATAGATATAGAAAAAATCTTGAAAAAAATCACATATTGGAAAAACTCCTTCATTCATATACACACAAAAGTGCTTAAAACATTAGATGTGAGTGATCCGTTCATAAGAACAAGTGTCCCCCAAGTAGAGATTCCCTAAAAAGTTCTTCTTAAAGTGCAGTGATGTGTCTCTTCAATCAAATAACAGTATTCCTGGTGTAGTAAGTGCTCCCCGTCTTCCAAAGGACCCCCACTTGTGCCCTCACTCACCGGAAAGCTTCACCCCTGCAGGGGTGTCAAGCTTGTACACTGAGTCCAGCAGCGATGGTCCGTGGTGACAGTCCTCCGTTCTCCTCTCCTTATCTGGTGTCCCGATCACCTCCAATCGCTCCCCGTTTTAAACATCCATATGTATTAAAACAAAAATGAGCCCCATCGCGTGAATCCGAAAATATTATACTTTATTACAAAACACGTAGGTTAAAAAGGAGCTAACAGTGCTCCGCTAGCTAGTACAGAGTCAATAATGGGAAGTGCAGCGCGGTGTGGCGTGCGTTCCACACCGCGTAAATATTAAACATATATTTATGTTTAATATTTACGTTTTTGGGATGGTTTAGATTTGATTTCTATTACTCAATTCTCCTAGTGTTTGCATTGTTCACAGTTTTTTGTAGACGCACCAGTATATATGGCACTGCACACTGCACTTTATGGTTATAGATTGCGGTCAGGTTGTTTATATATGCACATATAATTTTGTTTACACTTTCGGACATTTACTATTTTTATATATTTTTTATGTTTTTATTTTTTATTTATTTCACACCTACATTTCTGTGAACATCATTTAGTGTACACAGTCAAACAGCGCCAATCACCCCAATTTAAGATTAAGAAATGTACATAAAAGGCTCAGAATCTTCATTCATCAAAGATTAGAAGAATAATTAGATGACGAAGATATTGTTTTCTTTCTTGGGAAAGATTGACCAAACACAGCTGACTACTATCTAGTAATCGCAGTCTAGGATAGGATTTTCCGCCTCTGGTAAATCTTCGTTTAGGCCAAAATGGTTAAGGATGAGCTGACTACTGTCCTGCCAACACTTTATTAAAACCAGTGATATCCACATTATCCTCGTCTCTTCCAGGTGTCCGTTTTCTTCCACGAATCTACACACATTTGCAAATATATATGTTAGCTGTAGTACCCACACCAAGGCTTTTCTGTATACTGTGGTCCTAACACTATTTTTGAGAGTCTCCAAGTTGGAGCAAAAATAGCAGTTGATCCCTAACCCCTTCACGCCCAGATACTTTTGATCTTGAAAAGTAGGCTTTTCGGTCAGGTGTCCACAAATGTTTAGCTTTATAATCCTATTTTAGCATTGTATATAGCAATTTGAATAAAGTTTTGTTTTAAGCGTCCCTTAGAATATATAAATATTAATATACACTAGCTACTTTAATAAGTACACCTTGCTAGTACTGGGTTGGACCTGCTTTTGACTTCAGAACGGCCTTAATTCTTCATGGCATAGATTCAACAAGGTGTTGGAAACATTCTTCAGAGATTTTGGTCCATATTGACATGATAGCATCACATAGTTGCTGCAGATTTGTTGGCTGCACAGCCATGATGTGAATCTCCCATTCCACCACATCCCAAAGGTGTTCTGTTGGATTGAGATCTGGTAACTGTGGAAGCCATTGGAGTACAGTGAACTCATGTTCAAGAAACCAGTTTGAGATAATTTGATCTTTGTGACATGGTGCATTATCTTGCTGGAAGTAGCCATCAGAAGATGGGTACACTGTAGTCATAAAGTCATGGTCCGCAACATTGCTGGCTGGATGGATCCATGCTGTCATGTTGTTTACGCCAAATTCTGACCCTACCATCTAAATGACGCAGCTGAAATCGAGACTCGCCAGACCAGGCAACATTTTTCCAATCTTCTATTGTCCAATTTTGGTGAAGCTGTGTGAATTGTAGTCTGTTTCCTGTTCTTCGCTCACAGAAGTGGCACCTGGTGTGGTCTTCTGCTGCTGTTGTAGTCAATCTGCTTCAAGGTTCTGTATGTTGTGTTAAGAGATGGTGTTCTGCATACCTTGGTTGTAACAAGTGGTTATTTGAGTTGCTGTTGCCTTTCTATCATCTCAAACCAGCCTGCCCATTCTCCTCTAACATCAACAAGGCATTTTCGTCCACACAACTGCCGCTCACTGGATATTTTCTCTTTTTTGGACCATTCTCTGAGAGATGATTGTGCATGAAAATCCCAGTAGATCAGCAGTTTTTGAAATAGACCAGCCCATCTGGCACCAACAACCATGCCATGTTCAAAGTCACTTATATCCCCTTTCTTCCCCATTCTGATGCTCGGTTTGAACTTCAGCAAGTTGTCCTTGCCTAGATGCCAAAATGCATTTGAATGGCTGGCATGTGATTGGTTGATTAGCAATTTGTATTACCAAGCAATTGCACAGGTGTAGCTAATAAAGTGGGCCGGTAAGTGTATATCTTCATTAAGGCTGGCCAGGACAAGGCTAACACCAGATGCAAGGTAGCCAAAGTTTTTAGAGTTCATGCATGGTACAATATAGGACAATAAGATTTTCTGTTTTGATCTGTTCTCTAAAAGTGGCCTTTTGATTCTTGCAACACAACAAACTTTTACAATCAAAAATTCAAAATCAAATACTTTTAATGTTTGTTGGCAAGTTGCAGTGCTCCTCTGGACTTCAATTTCTGCTTAAAGCTGGAGATGCCTGCATAGGAGGCTTTTGGATGGCTGCCAGTTCATCTCTACTTTAGCGTACCACACCAGTTTCTGCACGTTGATTAGCCTCTTGATATCTGTGTGTTTACAGAGCATTGTATGTCAGTGGGTCAAAGTAAACCTGTCGTGTAGAACGAAAAATGTCCTTTTAAAGTACTTTTTGGGCCAAAGCTTCAATCGAAAACTAAAACTGATAGTAAGAGGTCTTTCTGTCAAGGCCTTCTCACAGCTTAAAGTGCACCTTTTTTATTAATAAAAAAAAAAAAGGTTATACTTGCCTTCTCTGTGCAAAGATATTTCACAGAGCGGTCCCTTATCTTCTCTTCTGTGGTTCCCCGCTGTCCGCTCCTTGCTGCGGGTGACCCCATAGCAAGCCTTTTTGGGGGTACCTGTGCAGCAGTGGTCTCGGGCCAGGCTGTGTACATCCGTAGACACACACAGCACGGCACAGCCATGCACCCCACATCATCCTCACAAGATTTGATCGACCGCAGCAGGTGCCTATAGCTCCCGCTGCTCTGTGTGTCCTGTGAAAGCAGGAAGAGGGAGCAGCGGTGCTGCGGATGGGACAGCGCTGGATCAGTGGAGGAGTTGGGTAAGTGTTTAGGGATGTTAGGGGGATGAACAGTTACACGGGAATTAGGGTAAACACATATTTTTTATTACTACTTTAAAGGGTATTTCCACTTTTGCAGTCAAATTTGAAAAAACTTTTCATGAGAAGGCCTCATGGCTGACCTTAGGGATTTGTGAACAACGCAAGAGTGAGCCTGTCCTAAGGGCAGGTTGATTTTCTTCTCCTTAACGTACAATGCAAGTGCAGTGTTCAAATCTAGTTTACAACTGATAATGAGTTCTGCCTGCACATCAGGCAGGGTTAAAACCTACTGAACATGTTGCATATTACACCCATATTTAGGATGTAACATGTTTAGCAACCCCTTACCCCCGACTCCCTCTCACTTCCTGTTACAGCAGGCAGGAGTTCTTCTCCCCGCATCCACTGTCACATCTTTTAAAACAACGGGGCTCTGCCCCATCCACCACCACAGCAGATGGATTTTTGAATGGGCTGAATAGCACAGTCGTAATCTGTTCATATTACCTCCAGCTTGCAAATTGACAGCCTGTACAGAGGTATGGGTTGAAAGCTGGAGGAAGAGTGCATTAGCCTAAAATTCCTTGTCAAAAGAAGTTTATTGAGTATACAATGTTATAAAGATACATAAAGTAAGTTTACAAGGATCTATAAAGTAAGCTCATTGTTTTACAGTAGGGTTTATATAGGTAAATATCATGAAATTTCAAATATTAAACATTGGGTTCACGTAAACCTAAATTAAAGATATATATAATTTCCTTAGTTACTTTTGTAGGTATTTAAATGATTTATACCTACTATACATATTGTTTACAAGTAGAGTGTATATAGGTCAAATAAATTCTGATAATGCGCTTTAATCGTAAGGTGGAGAAAAGGAAAGAGAAAGAAGAAAAAGGGTTGAAAGGTAGAGGTATGGTCCACAAGGTTGTCCCGCTCGTCAGTTTATTATTCTTTTTAGTTCTCTTTGAAGCCTTAGAATGGGTGTCTCTGTAAGTCATTTAATCTGTTACCATGGCAACAGGACAGAGTCATTGAAGTTTGACAGGAACTGTTGTTTTATCCAAGGATGCCAAAGTTTTTCAAATTTTGGAATTTGATTTTGATCGATGGCTACCATCTTAGCATGGCTACCATCTTAGCATGGGACATTGTATTATTCATTCTGTGAATTGTTTCTGCTAGTACCAATGTAGGAGATTTCCATGCCTTGGCCACTGTTTGTTTTGCAGCCGTTATTAGTTGGATCATAAGTTTGAATTGAGAGAGTGTTAACCATTCCGGTTTTAGATTAAGTAAAGTTAAATATGGATCTGGTTGTATTATTTTTTTAAATATTTTAGATGCAATCACGAAGACTTCCTTCCAGAAGGTTTGGATTACTGGGCACGTCCACCATATGTGTAAATATGTGCCTATTTCTGGGCATCCTCGAAAACAAAGAGCTGAGGTATTAGGTGAATATTTTGCCACTCTAGCGGGTACAAGGTACCAGCGAGTTAGGACTTTATCATTTGTCTCCAGTGCTAAGATGTTGGGTGAAGATGACTTAGATGTGAGCCATATGTTAGACCAGTCCGTGTCTTCTAAAGTTCGTCCCAGGTCCTCCTCCCACCTCTGAACGTAAGAGGGTCTATTAAGATTTGCTACTCCATATAATTGATTATAAAGAGATGAAATTGTACCTTTAGCAAATGGATCTTTTGTACAGATTGATTCAAAAATGGATAATTGGGATAATGGTGTATCCCCCTTTAGGAATGGTGTATAGAAATTTTTGATTTGGAGATATCTAAATATCTCAGAGTTTGGTAGATCATATTTTTCTCTAAGCGATGGGAATGAAAGGAATGATTTAGATGCTATGAAGTCATTTAGTGTCTGAATGCCTGATGTTGTCCAAGCTTTAAAAGAATTTGGGTAGATCCATGCCGGATAAAAGGCCGGATTTCTGATAAAAGAAAGGAGAGGATTGTTTGGAGATTGTAACTGATTAATAGAGGGTCATTTTCTGAAGCCTCTATAAATACCCATAATGGGATTTCCTGTTTTGCATGGTATTTGGACAGACTGGCCAAATGTGCTGCTCTGTAGTAGTTAGTAAAATTAGGGTATCCCAGGCCTCCTTTATTTTTGGGAAGATGTAGTGTGTGTATAGGTATACGTGGTTTAGAAGAGCCCCGTATAAATGAAGTTGCTCTTTTTTGTACTATTCTCAAAAAATAGGAAGGAATTGGAATAGGGAGGACTCTGAATAGATAAAGCAATTTGGGTAGAATAGTCATTTTGATTGTATTAATCTTCCCCATCCAGGATAAAGGAAGTTGCGACCATTGTTTTATTAGATTTGTGATCTGTCTTAATACAGGAGGATAATTGGTTGAGAATAAGTCAGAATGAGATGCTGTTAAATGAATTCCAAGATATGGGATTGATTTTTCTGCCCATGTGAATGGGAGTGCAGCCCTAGCCGGGATCAATTCCATGTTTGTGAGTGAAATATTAAGCACTAGGCATTTCTTAGGATTAATCATAAGGCCGGATAGGGCTGCAAATCCATCAAGAGCTGGTATTAAGTTAGGACCAGAGACCTGTGGTGATGATAGAAAAAGTAATATATCGTCTGCAAATATACATAATTTGTGTGTAATACCTCCTACTTCAATGCCAGTTATAGTTTGGTTTGTTCTGATGTATTGGGCCATGGGTTCGAGTATAAGGGCAAATAATAAGGGAGATAATGGGCAACCCTGTCGGGTACCTCTTTTGATATTAAAGGCTTCAGATTTGTATCCAGCATATTTTATATAGGCTTTGGGTTTATTATATAATGCTTTGATCCATGTTAAAAAGTGGGGTCCAAAACCCCATTTTTGTAATGAATATTGCATATAATGCCAGGATACTGTGTCAAATGCCCTCTTAATATCGAGAGATAGAAAACATAAAGGGATTTTCCGTTTTTTAGCAATATGTGCCAATAACACTGCCCTGCGTATATTATCGCCTGCCTGTCTATTTGGCATGAAGCCTACTTGATCTCTATGTATTAATTTTCCTATAATGCTATTGAGGCGTTTTGCTATTATTTTTGCTAATAATTTAATATCGAGGTTTAACAGAGAGATAGGCCGATAATTCACACAGGAAGTATCATCAGAAAGGGGTTTTGGGATCATACAAACAATTGCCATTAGTGTTTCTTGCCGAAAAGAATGTCCATCTAGAAGTTTGTTAAAAGTTTCAGTGAGAATGGGAGAGAGTATTTCTGAGAATGTTTTATAGTATAAAGCCGAGTAGCCGTCTGGGCCTGGTCTTTTGTTAAGTTTTAGGTCTTTTATGGCGTTAGCAACTTCATCTATAGTTATAGGCTCATCCAAACTGCTTTTTTGATTCTGAGATAACTCAGGTAAGGTTATTTTTGAGAAGAAGGATTCAGCCTCTGTAGGATTAAATTCATTGTTTGTCTTGTATAAAGTTGCGAGATGTGAGTGAAATTTATGGACTATTTTAACTGGATTACAAGTGTAAACATTTTTTGATAATTTCAAACGTATTGGTTTGAAAGATTTGTTAGTTGAATTTAATGCCCGAGCCAAATATGTACCTGGTTTGTTTGTATTCATGTAGAAATTGTGTTTGGAGCGTTTGAGGGATTTATCAACTGACTCAGTGAGAAATAGATCGTATTCCAATCTAGATTTTTCCAGATGAGATTTTGTACTCTGAGATGGATTATCTTGAAATGATATGTAGGCTGCATTAAAATTGAGTTCTAGTTTTTTTGCTAGATTTTTGCGTTCCCGTTTAAATAGTGCCATTTGTCTTTGTATTGTACCACGCAAGACAGGCTTATGAGCTTCCCACAGTGTTATTGGGGAGATGTCTGTTGTATTATTAATTGATATGTATTCCTTTAAAGCTTGTTCAATGGCCATCTGATGTAGTGGGTGTTTGAGCATTATGTCCGGTAAGTACCACGTTGTGTCATGCGCTTTTGGTATGGCTGAGGCTATAGTAGTGTATACTGCATTATGGTCAGACCACGGAATCGGAATTATATCTGATGCAATAATTTCTGGTATCATTCCTATTGTTAGAAAAATATGATCTATTCTGGTGAAGGTTTGATGAGGGTGCGAGAAATAAGTGAATTTCTTTTTCATTGGGTTACTTTCTCTCCATGAATCTACCAGATTGTATTTGGAAAGAAGTTGAGAAAAAGGTAATCTAGAGGTTATTTTTGATGGTGTAAAAGGTGATTTATCTAGAAATGGGAGGAGGACCTGGTTCGAATCCCCACACATTATCACTGTTCCTATTTTGTGTGTATTAATCACTTGTAATATATGTGAGAGGAATGGTGTAGGTTGTTTGTTAGGAGCGTAGTAGGAAATCACCGTGATTGCTGTATCCATTATATAACCCATGAGTATCAGGTATCTACCTTCTGGGTCTTTAATTTCTGATGATAAGGTGAATGGTGTGGATCGGTGAAATGCAATTAGAGTTCCCCTTTGCTTGGTACAGGCAGAAGCCGTGTAAATTTGTTGATAAAAAGGAGAAATATGTTTTGGAGTAGAATCTTTGGTGAAGTGTGTTTCTTGGAGGCATACTATGTGAGCCTTCTTGTTATGGAAAGTACGGAAGGCTTTGGTCCTTTTTTGAGGGACATTTATTCCCTGAACATTCAGGGAAAGTATATTCAGTGGTGCCCTGGCAATAGATCAAATAGTTTTAACTTACTTTTTGTTATGCAGAGCTGACTGCGCAGATCAACCTGTGTGGATTGAAGAGATGAATAGATAGAAAAGAAACCAGTGAATTCTGGAGTAAAGAGTAAACAAAAAACATATGAGATTAGATGATACATTGTATAAATTATTTTTTGCAAGTAATCACAATTTACCCGTGAAAGAGAATAAATATCTCTCTCAGGGGAATAAGTGCCTTCGTCACACTCCCACATAATATGGTTGGGAGAATGAGGAGGGATAATGGGGGTACACGGATCTTCCGCTTACAGGAGAGAAGTGCTATGTCAAAAGACATCAAAATGATGTTTCATTAATTGGAGTGCAGAAAATAGTTTTTGTTGAAATTATTTATTCCAGGGTGGTTGTATATGGTTAGTCTTGCCCTAGGCTAAATAATTCAGTTAGAAAGGTACTGTTAATAACTTTGGTATTGATGAAGATAGTTTGAATTATTTGGGGATTTTAGCCCTTTTAGAGTAAACAATTACATATTTTATTCATATGTAACTGTTTAGATATGTTAACTCATAAAATTGAGGTTGTATTGCTTCAGATTAGAATAAACAAAAACATAATTCTAAGAACTAGTTAGGTAATAATATATTTGTTTTAAGAAAAGAAAGAAAAAGCTTCCATTACTTCTGGATTATTGAACATATTTGTCCTAAAAAGTAATAAATCTATTGTTATTACCTGATAATATATAACTGAACAAGAATTTCCTTATTTCACTTATATATTCTAAGGCTATATGAATCAGAAGTAATAAGAAATATAACTGGAATGTAACATGATCCCATACAGTGTGTGACTATCAGAATGCAGTTACATTCAGTTATAAATACAGGTTTTTTATAGAGAACCATCTCTTAGTATAATAAATGAAGAGATATCAGGAATTAGGATGTCAGTCCATTGAATCTTCTTGGTCCATGGATGATGTGGCATAACGGCCTCTTTTGTGAGAATGATGATTCCCATTTTGTTCTGAAATTTTCTGGGTGCTGCCTGAAGGTGAAGATGATGCCATTCTTCTGCGTGTGGGAGTGTTGCTGCTTGTGGGTTCTGTCAGATTTAATTTTAAAAGGGCTTGTTGTAGTTCATCTGCTTCTGTAAATTGTACCTTGGTAGTTAAATCTGACTGAAAAGGGGAAGCCCCATTGATACATAATGTTGTGGCGTTGCAGTTCCATTAGTTGGGGTTTCATGGATCGTCTTTTAGTAATAGTAAGTTGGGATAGGTCAGCAAAAATTTGATAATTGTGTCCTTGAAAATTAAGTTCCTTTTTTTCTCTTGCAGCAATTAGTATTTGTTCTTTCGTTCTGTAATAATGAAATTTTGTGATTATATCACGTGGGGGTCCATCTTTCTTTTTGGCTGTGAGGGCTCTGTGTACTCTGTCCAGTTCTAAACGTTCAATAGGGATATCTGGCTTTAGTTCTTGTAATAGAGCAGTAATAGTAGAGTGCAGGTCTGTCACAGTTTCAGGTATTCCCCTTATGCGCAAGTTTGAACGTCTGGCTCTATTTTCATAATCTTCGAGCTTAGTTTGAAGTATTAAATTCTCTTTTTTTAATTGTTCCAATTCTGTTATATTTTCTTGGGTTGTAATTTCAATTTCATCCATTTTTATTTCTAAGGCTGCGGTGCGGTTTCCCAGCTCTCTTATTTCTTTGGTTAGGCTTTTTGTTATTTGGTCTGAGGTTTGTTTTAAAGCCTTATGAAGCATCTTTTCAAATTGTAATAATATTACTGGGGATACTGAGGAGGCTTGTGGAGAAGTTTGTGAGAGGATTAGTTCTGTATCTGACACAAATGGAGAGTCTTGCTGTGACATTTTCTGTCTGTGAGAGCGCCCTGATGCTGTATCTTGTGAGGTGACTGGAGCTGCTTCAGCTGCAGTGAGTGCCTGTGAGCTCTTTGTGAGGTGATTTTTATTTCTGCCACGGTTTCCTCCCAGTACCATATTTCCTGCCCAAACTTTCACAGTTTGTTCCCAGGGGCAAAAAGGTTCAAATGGATACCTTTTGAGTCTGCAGGCTCTGCTTTGTCCTTCTCTTCTCTCCTCAGCGGTGTGGAGCTCTAACAATGCATGTCTGCTCCGCTAGGCTCCGCCTCCTGCCCCCGCATTAGCCTAAAATTCCAAATGTGATCTGTTGCAGGCTCCTGTTTAAAAGATATCATAAATGCACATTTTTTTAAATATGTGCATTTATTTTTTGTAAAAAGGTGAACTTGTCCTTTAATTCTGGCAAACAGCTGCCCAGCCCACTCGCAAACAAAGAGAACTAGGAGGATTTTACAGTGCTGGAAAGAGCATATAAATAGTTAAGCTGCAATGTTTAAACATTTTATTTAAGTTATGCAATGTGAATGAGAATCTGTAACAAATCTAAAGTAGGTGTTATCTCAATTTGCCTACAAAAGTGGAAATGCACTTCAAAATATGATTGAACCTTCCTCTTCATTTCTTTCTGGGCAGAAGCTCACCCCTCTCACCCAAACGGAACCCTGCCTCTACCATGGTATGACATGCCCCACAGAACATGGCTCTCACTCGCTGAGCAGCTCTGTTGATTAGAGCAGTGTTTGGGGGGGGGGGGGGAGGGAGAGGTACCCTGCTATTTGCGTGCAACAGTCTGATTCTCCTAGTGCTGCCAGCATTGGGTTTTTAACCTTTTCTGCAGCACCCCACAGGAACAAGGTAAAAAAAATTGTCGTATTTATTACGGTTTATGTAGCTTGATTGCACTGCAGTAATCCAGTGTGTGCAATCGAGCTGTAAAGCAGTAGTTAACTCTAAAGTTAATAAGCTTATAAGTCCTACCTGTAGGTCGCTTGGAAATGGTCTAAATTTGTACTGTTTGGCAGATATGCACATTGGCTCGAGCCAAGGACTTCACTGGGCCCTGAATGCTGAGAGTGCTGTGCCATGATGGTAACTCTCGTGCGCAGGCAAGGTAGTGGTGTTATTACGGCCCGGCCATTCAAATTGCTGGGGAGATTATTGACGCTTTAATGTTGCTTTGATGCAGATGTCTGCTGTTCCGTGAGCACCATTTGCTGAGCCGTGTAAAAATGCAGGCCAAGTATGATACGCGAGATCCCCTCATATGAACGTTTCATCCTAATGGGTAATATATGTCAGAGTGGGCGGTTTCAAGGCAGGGACCTAGCACTTTGGCTTTGTGGAATAAAGCTGAACAAATTGGTGTGTGGCTGTGTGTCTCGTTTGCAGTATACTTTCCAGCCCTGCACCTATTTCTTGGGAAACAGTGGCTAGTGCAAGCTTGGGAACAGGCAATGGTTCTACATGTTTTTTATTCCATGCTGCTGGGCAGAAAATTCCTCTCACGGGATTTTTAAAGGATAGGTTCACCTTAAAAAATAAAATAAAAATATGCACTTTTTTTTTTTTTTTGCAGGTAAAAAAACGTGCATCCTGCAGATGCTGGAACAGATTACATGTTCTACCCTAAAAATGGGTGGAACATGTAACATGTTCCAAAAGTGAACTTATCCTTTTAAGAGTGGCTTCTGACAGACTTTGACTTTTTTATTTTTTTTTCTCTTTTTATTGGTTGACCTAAACGATCTTGTCGTTTTTCATTTGTTCAACCAGTGGCTTATGATGCATAGGTGCCTATCACTACACCTGATCTCCACCTCCATGACTGAGCCCTGTGTGCAGGGCAAAATGCATGAGAGGCATGGCCTTGATGGAGCCGGACTGAAGCCGTTCATCACTACAGACACGGGCTGAGCTGGTCTGCCTCTGTTAGATGTTCTTTCACTTGGAGTTGCATAGAGCCGGAACAAGCTCACTTTTCCGCCTGCACCCAAACAGTAGGCGTCACCAAACCATTGGACACACGACTAGAGCGGCATCCTTAGTTTTGCACGACCACAACACACAGATTTGAATGAACCCTGAATGCAATTTGTATTGGCTTGTTGTACAGTTAAATTTTGCTTTTAGATGAGGTGGTATCTGAAATGCGTGCTAAGAAACTTCTGCTGCTGTAAAAGTGAACCTACGCACCTTCACCCTGCCTCTCTGACTTGTGTTTTTTTAATACTGGGCCTTGACTTCCTCTGACTTTATGACTAAGCCCTGCCAACTGCCATTCCAGTGTCCAAAGGGACTGCTTTAGTGGGCAGCAGTGGTGGCTGGTGCTCAAAATTTTTTTGGGGGGAGGGGGACGCACAAGCAAACTGAAAAATTCTGAAAAAAAACCCCATCAATTGCAGACTCGCTGTGCCCCATCAAACGTTGCCACTGTGCCCATCGAATGCTGCCACTGTGCCCCACCCGCCACGGCACTTACCCTGTCTCTGTGGGGCAGCGGGTGACGGTGGTGGGCGGCGAGCAATGTCCTCGATGTCTTCTTCTCCCATCCCCTTATGACTGGACACCTGTCGTTTCAGCCAGTCAGGAAACCGGTAACAGACCTGAGCACCTGATTGGCAGAGAGGCAATTCAGTGTTAGGAAATCAAATATTAGCTTTTCTAACACAGCTGGGTGAACTGCGAGCGATAAGCATGGCGTTCGCTGTTTACCTTTTTTGACGCCTGTTAGAGGCTATGGCTCTAATCAGGTGCTTCAAAAACACCACCCGCCACTGTAATTCAGGCGCCCAAAAAGGGGCCGGGCGCCTGAATAGGGGGTGGCAGCGGTGGGCATGAATAGATTCATGCAATGCATGAATCTATCTATTGGTGATAGAGGGGGTGGCTGGAGAGGGGGGTCAGCGCCCATGCGCCCTTATTGATGCACCGCCACTAGTGGGCAGTAAAGACACTGGATGAGGGATGGCAGTGTGGAGTTTAACCTTCAAGTCGGGGAAAGTCAGGCTGCAGTAAATAAGACCCATTTCTTACTAAGAAAGGTGCTATCCTTTCATAGTCTACTGAAATTTTTACAATATGGGAAGTGGAGCTTTACTACAAAAACCGCCAGTGAGCAGCCCCACGTGACATGTTGGTGTACTCCCCCCCCCCCCCCCCCCCCCACCTCTTCTGGATTTCTAAAATAACTAAAGGCAAAACTTTTTTGTGTTGAATAGAGTGGAGAGAGATTAGAACACCTGTCAGGTGTTTTTTTTTTTTTTTTTTTTTTTTTTTTTAGCGGTCTGTGACCCTACTAGGAGTATTTATCCTCTCCGTTAGTCATGTTTACCACTATAACAGAAATAGTAAAAAGTAAAAGAAAATCCCAAACTTTGGGTTGTTGCAAGAACAGGAATAGTGGAGGCCACTAATTCTGGTGACCACCAGGGATTCCCTCACTTTAAAGGGATTTTCTCTCACTTCTTGTTGTGGCTATGCGACAGGAAGTGAGGAGAAATCTCAATGAGACACAGATGACAAAAATAAACTTTACAGGGATTATAACAATGACCGCCGCCCCCCCCCCCCCCACAGCAGTAAAAAAGCTTTAACCACCTCAATACTGTGCATTTTCGCCCCCTTCCTGCCCAAGCCATTTTTCAGCTTTCAGCGCTGTCGCAATTTGAATGACAATTTCGCGGTCATACAACACTCAACCCAAATGAAATTGTTATCATTTTTTCCCCACAAATAGAGCTTTCTTTTAGTGGTATTTGATCACCTCTGCGTTTTTTATTTTTTGCGCTATAAACAAAAGAAGAGTGACAAGTTTTAAAAAAAACACAATCATTTTTACCTTTTGCGATAATAAATATCCAATTTTTTTTTCTTTAAAACAAATTTTTTCTCAGTTTAGGCCGATATGTATTCTTGTACATATTTTTGGTAAAAAAAAAATCGCAATAAGCGTATATAGATTGGTTTGCGCAAAAGTTATAGTGTCTACAAAATAGGGGATAGTTTTATAACATTTTAATTTTTTTTAAATTTTTTTACTAGTAATGGCGGCGATCTGTGATTTTTATTGTGACTGCGATATTGCGGCGGACACATCGGACACTTTTGACACATATTTGGGACCATTCACATTTATACAGCAATCCGTGCTATAAAAATGCATTGATTACTGTATAAATGTGACAGGCAGTGAAGGGGTTAACACTGGGTGGTGATGGAGGGCTTAACTGTGTTGCTAGGGGAGTGATTCTAACTGTAGGGGGCGGGGACTCACTAGGGGAGGAGACCGATCGGTGTTCCCCTGTACTGGGAACACACCATCGGTCTCCTCTCCTCTGACAGGACCGTGGATCTGTGCGTTTACATACACAGATCCACGGTCCTGCTGTGTTACCGGTAATCGCGGGTGCCCGGCGGACATCGCGGCCGCCGGGCACGCGCACCGGGTGCTTAGTGACACGGCACACGCGCGCGATCACCGGCGGCGGCGGCGGCGCGCGACCTCTGGTGGCCTAAGAAAGCGAGGACGTCATATGATGTCCGCCCGCAACGAGAGCTGCGCCGCCTGGCCGTCAATTGACGGCCAGCGGTCGGCAGGCGGTTAAAAAGGCGAGATTGCAGACGGGGCGCTTCATTTGCAGGATTTTTACCTGCTTTGTGGCGCATTCCATCGCACCGAACAACTTCCTGCTTTGTTCTTCGAGTTAAGACCTTACCTCCGGTTTCCCTGTGCCAGAGGGAAACCGGAAGTGACGTCAGAAGCTCTGTGGAAAGCACAGCCCGAGCGGAGCTGGTAAGTAAGGCTCTAAGGCTGCAAAATAGGTGAACTGCGAGCGCCATGCTTGGCACTCGCAGTCCTTTCGGTATTAGGAAAGCAAATGACTGTTCGCTTTCTTAACACTGAACTGCCTCTCCGCCAATCAGATGCTTGGGTCTGTTACCTGTCACCTGATTGGCTGAAACGACAGGCGCAGCTATTGGATGCCTATGAGGTAGGAGAGGAGACGCATGAAGGAACCCTCGTCGCCATCACCCGCTGCCCAACAGACACAGGGTAAGTGCCGGGCACACTGGCAGCATACGATGGGCAGTTGGCCCCACTGGCAGCATTTGATGGGCACACTGGCAGCGTTTGGGCATACTCGCAGCATATGATGGGCAGTTGGGCACACTGGCAGCATTTGATGGGCAGTTGGGCACACTGGCAGCATTTGATGGGCAGTTGGGCACACTGGCAGCATTTGATGGGCACACTGGCAGCACTTGATGGGCACACTGGCAGCGTTTGGGCACACAGGTAGCTTACGTTGGGCACACTGGCAGCATTTGATGGGCACACTGGCAGTGTTTGGGCATGCAGCATATGATGGGCAGTTGGGCACACTGGCAGCATTTGATGGGCACACGCAGCATTTGGTGGGCAGTTGGGCAAACTGGCAGCATTTGGTGGGCAGTTGGGCACACTGGCAGCATTTGATGGACAGTTGGGCACACTGGCAGCATTTGATGGGCACACTGGCAGCGTTTGGGCACACTGGCAGCATACGATGGGCAGTTGGGCACACTGGCAGCATTTGATGGGCACACTGGCAGTGTTTGGGAATACTCGCAGCATATGATGGGCAGTTGGGCACACTGGCAGCATTTGATGGGCACACTCAGCATATGATTGGCAGTTGGGCACACTAGCAGCATTTGATGGGCAGTTGGGCACACTGGCAGCGTTTGGGCACACTGGCAGCATTTGATGGGCACACTGGCAGCATTTGATGGGCACACTGGCAGCATTTGATGGGCACACTGGCAGCATTTGATGGGCAGTTGGGCACACTGGCAGCATTTGATAGACTCAGTGGCTGTATTTGGCACAGTGGCTGCGTTTGATGGGCACAGTGGCAGCGTTTGGCACAGTGGCTGCATTTGATAGCACAGTGGCTGCAATTGATGTTTTTTTTTTTTTTTTTCAAAGTTTGTTTACGCCCCCCCCCCCAGCCGCCACTGGATTATAACCTTTCATTTCTCTATCAAAAAAAAAAAAAAAATTTGCCGTTTTACCTTTTGGTTCCAGAGACCAGTTGGGGTATAGTCTCTGTTATCTACTGTTTTTTCTGTTACTTTGTACTGATAAACCTTTCTTTTCGCTTACCATTTTGTTTCTCTGTGTTCGAGCAGTTACTCCTGCAACATTCAGTGCTAGTTCTCACCAGATGCAGTTCCGTGCTTTTTTTTTTTTTTTTTTTCTGCACTAAAAATGCATGCACAGTGTTTTACATGTATTCCAATGGCTCTAGTTCACACCAGTGCAGTCAGTTCTGGTCAGTTTCCAGTGCAGAAAAAAAAGTAGAGCATGCTGCATTTTTTTCTGCACAGAACTGTACTGGAACATAGCAAATTGTATCAACTGCGGAACTGCGTGTGGTGTGAACTGTAAGCAAAAACTGATCTAGAACGTACCAAGAGCAGTGGCGTCTCCAGCTTTCATATTTAGGGGGGGCACATGGGGGGACAGGGACAAAAGTAGGGGGGGCAACTATAAATATATATAAATAAATATATATATATATATATATATATATATATATATATATATATATATATATATATATATATACTGGGGCCCTTTACTACGACCCCACAACGGCCCTTTCACATGTTCTGCAGTGAGCTCCCTTCCTACTGTATTGGTGGCAGAAAACAAGATATATATGTCACCAGCATACCAAGAAAATATAAGGATCCAAAGCAGTGGGAGAACTATCAGGGTTGCAAAGGTTGTCTTGCCCTGGTGTTCTGCCACTGTGGGGTTTCCCAGCCTCCTCTTGCTGTCCTGCCTCTTCTATTGACTGCTCTGGTCTGGCATCTCTTGGAATTTACAGGCTGGTTCTCCTGTCCAAAGGATGGGAGAAATCAGTCTGTTTTTTCAGTAACACAGAGTCCTGGTGGAGTCCTTCCTGCAACTCGCTCTTCTCCCTGCCAATGAGGATGCAGGGGAAGGAGCAGATCGGGCAGCCGTGGTTGTGTGAGTGCTCGCATTATGCAGTGTCAGCAAGCAGAGGGAGGGGGGAGGAATCACCCGCAGGAGCTGACTGGGGACTCTCTCCCTCTTAGACATTGATTTTTTGTTAAAAAAAAAAAATTATTTTTTTTTTTTATTGGGGGGTGGTGGGGGTGGGCACATGGTGGGGCACAGCATAATGTTGGGGGGTCAGGGCCCCCTCTGGCCCCCCCTAGGGATGCCATTGATCAAGAGTGCATTTTTGTGAGCTTACATACTATCGATGTTAGGCTATCTGGTCTGTGTTTTGGGCCCTTTTTAAATATTGGTGCTACATTGGCTTTTCTCCAATTAGCTGGTACCATTCAAGTCAGTAGATTGTCAGTAAAAATTAGTAACAATGGTGTGGCAATTTCTTGACTGAGTTCCCTAAGTACCCTAGGATGCAAGCCATCTGGTCCCGATGATTTATTAATGTTAAGTTTCCCAAGTCTAATTTTAGTTCTGTCCTCTGTTAACCATGGAGGTGCTTCCTGTGATGTGTCATGAAGATAAACACTGTAGTTTTGGCTACTGAAGCCCCCCCCCCCGATTCCCTCGTGAAGACTGAGGAGAAGAATAAATTCAATACCTTTGCCATCTCCCCATCCTTTGTAACCAGATGTCCTTACTCATGCTTTATGGGGCCAATATGGTCTGTCCTCCCTTTTTTACTATTTACATACTTAAAGAATTACTTGGCATTTTTTTTGCTCTCCTCCGCTATGTGTCCTTCATGTTCTATCTTAGCCATCCTAATTGCACCCTTACATTTCTTGTTGCATTCTTTAAAATGTCAGAATGCTGATAATGATCCCTCAACCTTGTATTTTTTGAAGGCCTTCTCCTTTGCTTTTTTTATGCATTTTTGCATTGGATTTAAGCCATCCAGGACTTTTGTTCGCTCTTTTTTTAAATTTATTACCCAATGGGATGCATTGGCTAATGGCCTTAATTAATATGCTCTTAAAGCAAACCCATCTCTCCTCCGTATTCTTTGTTCCTAAGATTTTATCCCAATTTATGCCTTCTAGCAAGGTTCGTAGTTTAGGGAAGTTGGCTGTGGACTTGAACTGCAGCTTATATGGATATATGTTTTCTTTATGTAATGAATAACTTGCAGCACATTACCTTTATATCCTTTAATGCTAGAGGGCTACATGAACCGGTCAAACAACAATCATTGTTCTATGCTATGTTGAAATACCAGCTGACGGTGATATGCCTGCAGGAGACACATTTAACAAAAGGCACTACAAATTCTCATCACATTTCCGAATACAGACTGTCGCTACATTTAAGCCATACCTTATATTCTACAGGTGTGAACATTTTTTTTTTCTTCATAAAAATATTCTGGTCACCTGCAGGCACACTACAATTGCCGCTGACAGATTCACTTAATTTGTAGCTCTCTTGATCATAGTGATTGTACTTTTGCCAGCCATAGCTGATGATCTAGAGGTGTGAACATTTTTTAATTGCAATTTCTGGTCACCTGCAAGCACACTAAAAATGTCGACTATGGCAAATTCATATTTTGTATTGTTCTATGTATCATACTGATTGACAGCATTTACAACTTCCCTCTACTCTCCTTATGACAGAAAAAAATTGCATAGCTTTGTAATAGTTACTCTCATCTGTCCACTATAGTTTTCGGTGGGTTTTTTACACACACCGGTTTAGGCTAGGTTCACATCTGTGCGGGTGGTGCCGCTGCGTGACCCGCACTAATACCGGCAGCTGCAACCACCCACACAAAGAAATGCGTGACCCTCGGGTGGGTGCCATTAATCCTAATTACACGCCACCCACACTGGAAATCGCTCCCGCACTGGGAACCTTGGTTCTCGTGCGGGCTGCGATTTCAAAAATAGCGCAGGGACAACACTGAAATGACACTTTGCTACAATGTAAAGTAGTGAGTTTACAGCTTGTATAACGGTGTAAATTTCCTGTCCCCTTAAAATCCAAACATAGCCATTAATTACAAAAATGTGAGGGGTGTACTCACTTTTGTGAGATACTGTATATCCTTGGAGAGGGACGCTGGGCATGGCTGCCTACTCTCACCTTTATTTATTCACAATGGCAACCATTGGCTGTGTCCATAAGACAAATTGACTGCATTTTTTTTTAGAAAATATGGAGAAGAAAAATTGTACTTTGTGTCAATAATACTATTTTGTTTTTGGTTCTTTCCATTAATTGGGACCACTTTGATTCACCTAGACCCCATGCCACATCCCATTCCCAATTGTGCAAGCCAAATTACACAGGGTGAACTAAAATTCAAGCAGTCAGAAAAACAAATTTTTTCTCCAGTGGCAGAGGGATGGATGGGATCAGGGGCAGGGGGGTGGATGGGATCAGGGGCAGGGGGGTGGATGGGATCAGACAGAGGGGTGATGGTAGTGGAGGGTTGGGATCAGTGACACTGCCACTCACCAGCTCTCAGTGTCAGTCGATTCCCCCTCCTCCATGCTGCTCAGTGTGTTTTCCCCCTTGCGGTGCCTCCAGTGAAGCTTCTCCTGATGTCGGGTCTCCTCGCGCTCCTCCCTCTGCACTGCACTGGCTGTCAGCTCAATGAAGGGGAGTGGGCTTAATCCACCATGCAGGCTCTGCCTCTGTGTTTCTTCTGGAGAGGCGGAGCACTGCACAGAGCAACCGATGACCTCATCGGACATCAATGCGGCCGACTCGCAGCATTGTGAACGTCTGAATTGCGATGCATCGATGCTGCGATTATATTCAACACCCCTAATGTCTATTGGTGGAGGTTGACTACCACTGGCTGACTCCACATAGAAATACCATCTATTGGACAGATTAGAAATCTTTGTGTCCCATTACTGTTCCCTCTGGAGAAATGGATCACATTTTGTCACCCTTTAGTTGGTCAATCCCTGAGAAGAGCACTAGTTGAGAGATGTGAGAGGAGAAGGGGCAACCTTGTCCATGATCTAGAACAGACATATGATGGATGGATTTTTTTTCACATTATAGCCTGTATGCAAAACTGGGGGCCGTAATGTTTCAGGCTTTTGTGTGCAAACTGTATTTGCTTTATAACCACCCATAGTTATGCAAGAACAGCTGCTGTTTGTGGCCTCTTTAACTGTATATATCTGTCCAGCTGCTTGAGATTCTGTTGTGGATCACATTTTAAAGGCTCTGGGAGTGAAGATTAATTTCCAGCAAGCAGGACCATTTTGGTATCAATCCTTCAGTCAGCCTAAAGCCTCTTTAATCATTGCAAATAATCAAGGCAGTTGTTCTCCATCATTGCCAACTGTTTTTATTTTAGGAGATTTGCTTGCCATATAGGTCAACAAGAATATAGAAATTTCCTAGATGATAACTTCAAACTTCAGTTACTTATAGTGTATAGGTTTTCAGTACTTGTCAGTAAATCAGGTTTCTGATTCACTGGTAACTTATTTACAACCACTCTGCAAAGCGTTTATATAGTGTATATAGTTTAGTATCTAATTTCTATTGAAGCACAGTGATCACGTGTAATCTGAGTTTCATCCTCCCAGCGCATTTAAAATACCGCTTATAGGGAATCCACCGTTTGTGTGATTTAGTCTTTTTTTTTTTTCTTTTAAATATTATTCGAGGTATGTGCACGTGACCAGGTAATGTATGATATGTTGTAAATGTAGGTTAATGTTACAAAAAAATCTTTGTGTGGATTTAGCAGGTACTGTATACAGTATCTCACAAAAGTGAGTACACCCCTCACACTTTTGTAAATATTTTATTCTATCTTTTCATGTGACAACACTGAAGAAATGACACTTTGCTACAATGTAAAGTAGTGAGTGTACAGCTTGTATAACAGTGTAAATTTTCTGTCCCCTCAAAATAACTCAACACACAGCCATTAATGTCTTAACTGCTGGCAACAAAAGTGAGTACACCCCTAAATGAAAATGTCCAAAGTGTCAATATTTTGTGTGGCCACCATTATTTTCCAGCACTGGCTTAACCCTCTCGGGTATGGCATTCACCAGAGCTTCACAGGTTGCCACTGGCGTCCTCTTCCACTCCTCAATGACGACATCACGGAGCTGGTGAATGTTAGAGACCTTGCGCTCCTCCACCTTCCCTTTTTGAGGATGCCCCACAGATACCCAATAGGGTTTAGGTCTGAAGACCTGCTTGGCCAGTCCATCACCTTTACCCTCAGCTTCTTTAGCAAGGCAGTGGTCGTCTTGGAGGTGTATTTGGGGTCGTCACCATGTTGGCATACTACCCTGCAGCCCAGTCTCCGAAGGGAGGGGATCGTGCTCTGCTTCAGTATGTTGCAGAACATGTTGGTATTCATGGTTCCCTCAATGACCTGTAGCTCCCCAGTGTCGGCAGCACTCATACAGCCCCAGGCCATGACACTCCCACCACCATGCTTGACCGTAGGCAAGGCACACTTGTCTTTGTACTCCTCACCTGGTGATAAGTTTATCTTGGTCTCCTCAGACCACAGGACATGGTTCCAGTAATCCATGTCCTTAGTTTGCTGAAGACAAGCAGACTATTTGCCGGCTTTCTTGTGCATCATCTTTACAAAAGGTTTTCTTCTGGGACGACAGCCATGCAGACCAATTTGATGCAGCGTTCGGCGTATGGTATGAGCATTGACAGGCTGACCCCCCCACCCCTTCAACCCCTGCAGCAATGCTGACAGCACTCATACATCTATTTCCCAAAGACAATAGAGAACAGAACTGCGTTCAGATCTTGATAAACATGCTGAGTTTTTGGTAGACTTGTGCATAAGCCCTTCACTGTCTAAGTGCCGGTTCACACTGCTTCAAACATCGGATGTGATTCGCACTGCAGTGCAAATCGCATGCGATCTCTGTGCGATGCAAACTCAGCCATACAGATTACAGATCGCATCGCATTCAGACCAATCTCGCACAGGACCCTTTTTTTGGTCCGCAGCAAAATCGGATCGCATGGGTGTTCACACCCATGCGATCCAATTCCTGTCCGAATTTGCCGTTCGCTCTGCAATATGCAAACTAATTTAGTGGTGTCATTAGCTTTCTATTAACACTCCCAGCAGTTCGCATATGCCAGTGTGAACTGCCTGCGAGTTGTATGCGATGGGGGAACCCGCACTGAATTCGCAGGGTTCCCGCATCGCTGCAGTGTGAACCGGCACTTAAAGGGGTTATAAAGGCAGAAGGTTTTTTATCTTAATGCATTCTATACATTAACCACTTCAGCCCCAGAAGGATTTACCCCCTTAACGACAAGGCCATTTTTTGCGATACGGCACTGCATCGCTTTAACAGACAATTGCGCAGTCGTGCGACGCTGTACCCAAACAAAATGTATGTCCTTTTTTTCCCCACAAATAGAGCTTTCTTTTGGTGGTATTTGATCACCTCTGCGGTTTTTATTTTTTGCGCAATAAACAAAAAAAAGACAATTTAGAAAAAAAAACATTTTTTTTTACTTTTTGCAATAATAAATATCCCCCAAAAAATGTAAAACGAATTTCTTCATCAGTTTAGGCCAATATGTATTCTGCTTCAACCTTAGCGAAATGTCCCTTACTAATCCAAACAATCTGGTTTACCCATAATCTGTAAATCTGAGACTGAACAAGAGTCTGAGGCTTCATTCACACCTGAGCATTTTCAGCTCATAAAACGCCTGTAAAACACCAGAAATAACGCCCAACAAGCAAAATCCCATTCATTTCAATGGCACCTGTAAACATCTGAGCGTTTTGTCACCTGAAGCAAAACGCCTGAAAAACGCCCTAAGCTCAAAAAAGAACATTGTTTTTGTGCCTTTTACATTGGTGACCTGAACAAAAACGCGGCAAAATCGCGGTAAAAATGCTCAGGTGTGAATGCAGCCTTAAGGTTACCGGAGACACTGACTGCAAAGTTTCATCCAACATTTCATGGCGATGTTTAAAAAAAATCACTAAACGTACACGTGGTCCTTGTAATTGTAACTGGATAGTAAAGCTGAACTCCAGGCAGAAATGGAAAAAAAAAAAAACACTCAATTAATCATTATGTATTTATTTAAAAAATGTATTTTAAATGCAACGTTTGTGTGTGTGTGTGTGTGTGTGTGTAAAATATATACTGTGTGTGTATATATGTGTTATTGCATAGCTGCATGAGAGAAAAGCCAGGTCACCACCCTGACTCTACTGTCTCTCCGGGCTGGGTAACTCCTGAGGACCTAATGGACCTAAATACAAATCCTTTGTCATGTAGAACAGCTCCCATTTATGGATTTCATCCTTTTCAACTTTGTAAGTTGAATATGAGCTCCATGAAACCAACCAAGCATTGTTATGTCAATAGTTTGTGCTTGAATGGGGAAAAAAAATGCTTGCCTTTCCTGGGGAAAAGTACAGCTGGATATCACATGACCAAATTCCAAAGCTTAGGGGAAGACTGGAAACCGTAGGTCTGGGTGACACACGCAACCAAACGACCATTTCATGGTATGGACAGTTTCCTTTGGGCAGTACATAGTAATGCTTCATGAGCTGCTACTTTACGAAAATGTCAGACTTCTCTAAATAAAAGCGACTGTGTGTGTGTGTGTGTGTGTGTGTGTGTGTGTGTGTGTGTGTGTGTGTATGTGTATATGTATGTGTATATATATATATATATATATATATATATATATATATATATATATATATATATATATATATATATATATATATATATATATATATATTAGAAAGAACTTGGCAGGTAGCTTGTTCTACACCTCTTCGAGAACTAACCACAGATCTTCTCTGGATGTTGGCTGCCTCAATTCCTCCTGACAGCCTTGTTGTTGAGATCAGGGCTCTGTGGTGTCCAAACCATCACTTTCATCACTTTACACTAAAGATAGTTCTTTATGACATGGCTGTATGTTTGGGATCGTTGTTCTGCTGCAGAATACATTTGGGGTCAATCACATGCCTCCCTGATGGTTTGGCATAATGAATAAGTATCTGCTTGTATTTCTCAGGATTGAAGGCACTATTGATCCTGACCAAATCTCCAACTCCATTTGCAGGAATGCAGCCCCAATCTTGCAAGGAATCTTCACCATGCTTCGCTGTTGACTGTAGACACTTATTATTGTTCTGCTTTCCAGCTCTTCAAACAAGCTGATTTTTGAAATTTTGGCTCGCCAGTCCAGAGCACCTGCTGCCATTTATCTGCACCCCAGTTCCTATGTTTTCTTGCATGGTTAAGCTGCTTAGCCTTGTTTCCCTTTCCTATGCATGAAAACCTAGGCGTTAAAACTTTGGGTATCAACAAGAGCCCAGGACACTGGTGAGTTGGTGCAGAGCCATGTATATCCATCTACTGTAAAGAATGTCTGAATAGATCTGTTTATTCCTTTGTTGCGCATTCAGTAGAAGGTGTAATTAGCTTCAAAATGAGATTGGTTTCATTAGGCTCTCATTGAAGCTTATAAGAAGGTGTAGACCAGGGGTAGGCAACCTTAGAGAGATG
This sequence comes from Aquarana catesbeiana, assembly GCF_042186555.1. Lineage (NCBI taxonomy): Eukaryota > Metazoa > Chordata > Amphibia > Anura > Ranidae > Aquarana > Aquarana catesbeiana. The sequence goes on from NC_133331.1 coordinate 90,607,705, forward strand.
GAGATCTACTTGAACAACACTGATGAAGTTCAAGCTCGGTGGGCACGGTGTCCTGTTGTTGTTAGGGCTGGTTCACACCAAAACGCGATGCCAGAAAGGCATGTTCCATGTGTTTTTCCTGCACCGTATTCAAAACGCACTGCCTTTGTCATCTATTGTGGGTGATGATACGTTGCTAACCCTAAATGTAGATCGCAAACGCAGCGGACACAAAAAAAGTATTACAAGAGAATGCAGGGATCAGGCGAGCATTACCCTCAGAATGCAGGCATCGGGAGTGCGTTAGACTCAGAATGCAGGGATCAGGAGTGCGTTAGGCTCAGAATGCAGGGATCGGGAGTGCGTTAGGCTCAGAATGCAGGGATCGGGAGTACGTTAGGCTCAGAATGCAGGGATCGGGAGTGCGTTAGGCTCAGAATGCAGGGATCGGGAGTACGTTAGGCTCAGAATGCAGGGATCGGGAGTGCGTTAGGCTCAGAATGCAGGGATCGGGAGTGCGTTAGGCTCAGAATGCAGGGATCGGGAGTGTGTTAGGCTCAGAATGCAGGAATCGGGAGTGCATTAGGCTCAGAATGCAGGAATCGGGAGTGTGTTAGGCTCAGAATGCAGGGATCGGGAGTGTGTTAGGCTCAGAATGCAGGGATCGGGAGTGTGTTAGGCTCAGAATGCAGGGATCGGGAGTGTGTTACACTCAGAATGCAGGGTTAAGGATTGCGTTGCACTCAGAATGCAGGGATTGGGGGAGGGGGGGTTGTAGGGGGTGTTGTGAAGGATGACAGAGGACACTCCTATGGGGGTGGCCCTGTCCATAGCAGTATCCTCTGTCCCTTCACTTACATGCTAGTGTCCTCACCCCTCCCCTCTGTCTCCTGTGCACACAGACCGAGAGGCAGCACAGTTCTGGACTGGGGGTGGGAGCTGGCAGAGTGACTTTTCATATTAACAAGCTGGTGATTGGTTGCTTAGGACCTGGCAACCAATCACCTGTGGGCTAACTTTAAAAGTTAACTTGGCCAGCTCCTACCCCCTGCCCCCCGTCCTGAGCTGTGCTGGCTTTCACTCCCCGCTGTTCACTGACAGCGGCGGAGGCAGAGGTGGGGAGAGAGGAGGACTGAAGGGAGGCAAGGGCAGAGAGAAGGCGGGGGTCGGCGGCACACAGACCCGTTCCCGGTCTACCTGTCACCTACCCGCTGTCGACAGGTAGCCCACGATGGACTGGTTGTCGACCCTTGGTGTAGACCCTATGACCACTGGGCAGTAAGAAACTTCCCCTAAAGGGATAGGGATTAAATACATGTTTGAGTTTTAAATAGATACAACTACAACTATACATTTTTAATAAATTTGTAGCCAACAAGGAATCTTCGAAATTTAGTAAACATTATCAAGCCAGGTCAGTCCATTTTTGATATATGCTGATCACATCCTCTTCTTTAAACCTAAAACAACTTCTTTGAGCAGTATCCTGTCACTTGACTGCATTGTGCTTTGAATATTAGGCATTTATAGAAATGTCAAATTTGGCCATGCAAATGCCATTATCCTGTACTTGGATTGCATATGTACAGTGGCGAAAATAATTATTTGATCCCCTGCAGATTTTGTAAGTTCGCCCCCTTACAAAGAAATGAAGGGTCTATAATTGTTTATCATAGGTGTATTTTAAATACTAGAGACAGAATATCAACTGTAAAAGGAAACAATATCAAGTTAGACATTCAGTTCACATGAGTCCTTCAGGACCTCCTATGAGGGAGGGAATGTTGGGGAGAGTGCGATACGTCCCGAGGGGGATCATCTCTAGACCTGCGCCTGTTTCCTTTCCCTGCGACGTGCAGGGCTCTAAGGCTGTGGGCCTGCAGGGAGTGGGATCTCGGGTGAGGACCTCCAATCTGGAACATCAATGGTGGGTAAGCCCAAGTGTTGCAGGATCTGTGTCAGCTCATCTTTATTGCGCAAGATGACTTGGCGGCCATCTTTTGGTCACCGACAAATTAAAAGGGAAACCCCATCTGTAGACCAGCTTTGCATTCTGAAGGGCCTCGAGTAGTGGCTTGAGGGCACAGCGTTGCATTAAGGTGCGTCTGGAAAAATCCGGGAAAAAGGGCAACTTTGCACCATCAAAGTCCACATGGCGGACACCTCTGACGTGATACATTATGCGTTCCTTCAGGGAATATTTGTGTAGCTTGCAGATGATATCCCTGGGCTTGTCTGGGTCATCTGAAGGTGGACAGAGGGCTCTATGAGTGTGGTCTATTTCTATATGATCAGGTGCTTCATGGCCGAGAATCTGTTTGAAAAGGCCTTGCAGGGAACTATATCCCTGGGGCCAGTAGCTTCTGGCATGCCTCTAATGCGGATGTTAACTCTGACTTCTATTCTCAAAGTCATCCATCTGATCTATTAAAGAGTTAATCCGTTGGTCCTGGGTCTTGCAGCGTTCATAAAGTGCTTGCAGGGCAGGTATAACCACTTTCCATTGTGACTCCAAATCCTCCACTCTGCCCCCAATGTGTTCTGTATCAGCCTACAGTGATTCAATGTCCTGCCTAAAGGCCTTCTCAACCTTGTGGGGAGGGAGAGAATAAGGGCCAGCAAATCCTTGTCCCCCATGTCATCTCCCACCGCTGAGGGAGGTATTGGGCTGGCTGAGCTGGAGAGTGAGGCGGGGAGAGGGAGATGGGAGCTGTGGAGAGGGGATAGGAGAGGCTGCACGTATGGCCTGGTATTTACCGGTCGGCGCCATTTTGGAAGTCCCTGTTGCTGCGCATCGGGGCTCCGAAAAATACTGGTCCAGGCATCCAGACCAGTTCCGAGAGGTCCGTTGGGGCTGCGGAGATGTCCGCCGTCTGGATGACATAGTTCGGTGATGAAATCCCCCCAGGAGAGCTGCTGTGGGTGCGATATCTGCGGTGGGTTCACGGAGCTTCTCTAACAAGCGTCCTCACATGCTCATGCAGTGGGCATGCCCCCGTAAAATAAGTATTTGATCCCCAAGCAAAACATGACTTGGTACTTGGTGGAGAAACCCTTGTTGGCCAGCACAGAGTTCTTGTAGTTGGTTACCAGGTTTGCACACAACTCAGGAGGGATTTTGGTCCACTCTTCTTTACAGATCTTCTCTAAAACCTTAAGGTTTCTTGGCTGTCACTTGGCAACTCGAAGTTTCAGCTCCCATAAACTTGCTATAGGACTAAGGTCTGGAAACTGGCTAGGCCACTCCATGACCTTAATGTGCTTCTTGAGACACTCAATTGTTACCTTGGCGGTATGTTTCGGGCCATTGTCATGCTGGAAGACCCATCCGCAACCTATCTTCAGTTTTGTGGCTGAAGGATGAAGGTTGTCATCCAAGATTTTACAATACATAGCCCCGTTCATTGGCCCCTCAATACTGCAAAGTCGGGCTGGGTATGTGCCCCAAAGCATGTTTCCACCTCTGTGCTTGACTGTTAATGCCAAAGAGCTCACTTTTGGTCTCATCTGATGTCACAGCACCTTCTCCCAATCCTTCTCTGAATCATTTAGATTGGCCAACTTCAGATGGACCTGTACATGTGCCTTCTTGAGGAGGGGGACCTTGCGTGCACTGCTGGATTTCCATCCATGGCAGTGTATTATGTTACCAATGGTTTGTTTGGTGACTTATTCACAAGCTCCTCACCTGTAGTTCTGGGCTGATCCCTCAACTTTTCTCATGATCGTCCTTACCCCATGAGGCAAAATCTTGCAGGGAGCTCCAGACTGAGGGCAATGGTTATTTTGTATTTCTTTTATTTGCAAAAAATTGTTCCAACAGTTGTCTCCTTCTCACCAAGCTTCTTGCTGATGGTCTTGTAGCCCATTCCAGCCTTGTGCAGGTATGCATTCTTGTCCCTAACTACTTTTTGACAGCTCTTTGGTCTTGCCCATGATCGTGAGGTTTGAGTGGAAGAAAGAGATTCTGTGGACAGGTGTCTTTTATACACATAAGTTGTCCTTACGGGCACATTCTTAAATTGACAGGACTAATCTATGTCCCACACGAGCACCTACTATAGCCAGTCTGTGGGGGCCAGAATAGTTGGTAGGGAGTCAAATACTTATTTTACTCACTGAACTGTAATTCAATTTATAACATTTGTATCATGTGTGTTTTTCTGGATTTTTGGTTGATATTCTGTCTCTATCATTTACAATACACCAATGATAACAATTATAGACCCTTCATTTCTTTGTAAGTGGGCAAACTTACAAAATCTGCAGGGGATCAAAAAATTTCGCCACCGTAGATCTACTGTGGCTACTGCCCCTCTTGGTTCTCATTCAATTTCCATGTATTACCTTTTTTTTTTTTTTTTAGAATGCTAAAATAAGCGACTTTTTATATGATTGAAGGTTAGACCCTTTTATCAGGGTGTTTTTTATTCTTTTTGTTTTTTTGCTGTTCATCTTCGATTTGTTAAGGTTTCTCCTAACCAGTTCCCCTTGGCCATTGGGCAGCAATTGAGGGGAAATGACAGTCTTTCAGTTGAGTGGACAAGTGCTAGATACTGTTTTCTTATTTTTTTATTCTTGTGTGTTTCCTCTGTGGGATTCCCCTATCTTTCCTGATCTCAAAATTGAGAAAATTGAAATTGAGGAAATTTCCCCATTGGAGGCACAGTGATTAGAAAAATTTTCCTTCCCTATCCAAAACTTTAATAATGCTTACGATATGTTACATAATACTACTATGTCTGTGGCAGTCCACTAGCACTTACAAATACGTTTTGGAAGTGTTTTTATTTATTTTTTTATAACCGTGGTATTTGGAATTCCATTACGGTGTAATTAGATTACTAAGTTTGTTGTGCATTTGGCTAATGGTACCACTAGACAGAGAAGGGTTAACATAATTTTCTAATAGTGAAGGGATTAGTTTTAATCCCTTGAGCTCAAAGGAACAATGTTGCAGTAACTGCTATGGTCCTAGGACACGTGAAGAAGTTAAGAGCGTGCCCTCCTTCTGCCAGACTATTTAATGTGTTTTTCTATTTATTTTCACATGCTGAACTCTAGAAACAAAAACTTTTTTTTATATATATTCTTTAATAGCGAAAAAGGACGTAAATCCACTTTGCGTGCACCGAATGTCTTTGCAAGCCTGTTTTTGCAGTATTACCTTGTCAAAGTAGCAGTGACATCACTGTTCTGCACATAGTCAGAGCAACCCAGCAGGTCCACCCACTACAGGCTGCCAGCAGAAAACTACAGGTGGGGGCGTAGAGAAGACCAGTCGCTCTGCACAAGGAGAAAGAGAGAGCAGTATTGATTGGTCTTCTTACAGGAAGCACTGATCCTGAAGAAATACACAAAGCACACCAACATTCAAGCAATAAATACACATCCCTGTTATATATGGACATTAATTGCATATCTTGGAATTCAATTTAAAGCCCAATTCCAGGCACAAGAAAAAAATTGCCCGTGCAGCCAAGCCCCACATTACAAGGGTAACTGTGTATTAACAGTAAGAGGTCTTTGAACCCCAAAAATGGGAAAGTGGTGTCAGCAAAGGCAGTCCAATGTGAAGGAGAAGCTGAGAAGTAGATTCTTCATAAATTCGATATTTATTGCCCCCAGAATAGTATAAACACACAGTCACCATGACAACTAGGCTGCATTGCAGTGTGAATGGGACATGTAGGAAAAAATTGTTTCTTGTGTGTCCAGTTTTACCATGCGATAAAACGTCTGTCACTGCACATAGTGTGAGTTGACCCGAAAACGTAACTTACTCAAAAGTTCAAAAATGTAGAGGAATGTGCCAACATCCAAAGAATTGTAACTAGCAAAAATAAATGTGCGGTGTTACTTTTTCAGGTACAATCATTTGCAACTAATGTCTCTAACACAAAATGTATAAATTGGAACATCCAAATTTTATTACATAATAGTTGCATAAAAATATGCATAAAATCAGGACTGACAGACATACTTGGTGAGATTGGGGACCGTTTGTCTATTGCTGGGTAGAATAGCTTCTATCTCTTTGCTGCTACATTTGAATTCAGGCTTGGAGTGGGAACATTTTCGGGACAACTTTTTAAGGGATTCTGAAGGATCTCTAGTTTTTTCGGTTGGAACATGGCCTGCCTCAGGCAAAAGTTTGTCTAGGTCCACCACATCAATCAGATCCAGTGGTTCTGACTCCTCTAAAAGTAAATTTAGATCTCATAATGCCTTTAAAATCCTTTTCATGCAACATTTGTAAAATGAACTTGTGTGAAAAGAGTTGCAAATCTTTTATGATCTTGAATTACTTCAATGCAAATGTAGGGCAAAAACTCAGCCCAAGAGAGAATACATTCTTCTTTTGAGAGTTCGTAAGATGAACGGTTCACTACCTCCTAATTTTGCTTTAATTGATTCACTTTCTACTTATAGGTATCCATTCCCTTCCCTGATGTTTGGTTTTGTTCTCCCTAGTTGTGACCTAAAAATAATCCAGGGAGTATTCTGTTTTCATGGTGTTGCCCCAGCGTTTTGTGTCTTGTGTATCATATAGCAACTTTGGATGGGTTCAGATCTGTGTTCTCTACGTGTGTTTTGTGCCCCATCACCTTTGTAAGCTGATACAATGTGCTATGCAGTAGTCTGAGGTGAATAGTGCTGATCTGAATTGGGCTTTTTTACATATTTGCTCAGTAATGTGCCCATCACCCCTATGTTTGCATCTATTCCATCTAGGATATTTCCTTTTGAATTCTTGTGAAACCTCCTGAAATTATGGATAGGGAGGAGGAAACAGATGGTGAATTAATAACCCTTTCCATACTGAAATACATTATATTGTTCTCATCTAAACCTTGTTTCCATCTAAATGTTCAATTTGACCATTATAAATGAAGATTTGACACAAAAACATTTTTTATTATGTTTTTCAAAAGAAGTTTGAAGTCTATTGAACTGTTCTAATTGTTCCTTCTATTTTGTATCCAATTCTACGAAGGTCTCATGAGCAGGCAAAGGACCCATTAAGAATTGTATCTGCTGGATCTCCTGATAACATTTGTTACTTGTATGGTTATTGAACCCCAAACCAAAAACTTATTCTTTTGCAGCTTACAAATCATTAAATGTGGTGGCTGCATCAGTTTTCTTTTCTTTGCCTCTTTTCCCTCTTTTTTTTCACCTGGTGATCTGGTCAGTAACACACCTCCTCCTGTATTGATGAGAAACAAGAAGTATAGCAGACAGCAGCATTGTCAGTCTGGAGGGTGGGAGGTAGTGTAAAATGTACTAGCAGATTTAGATACAGTAACAAATTGAAGCCAAACTCCAGCTCACACTTTATAATCCATTACAGCAAACAGTTTTTGCATGAATAAATATAAGCTGCTGATCATTTAATCACTCCTGCCAGTGTTGAGTGTTTTTTCTCGTCATGTAAACTGATACATTCTGCTGAAGAGCTTGTGAAAAACAGACTTGCTTGCTTGTTAACTAGATGAAAACAGAAGAAAGAAAGCCTTGAAAAAACTAATACAGCCATCTAAGAATTGGTAAACTGCAGTATGTTTGCTTTTGGGTTTAATACTGGCTTAATCGGTACTAGATTTTCCTGCACTTGAATCAAATTTTTTGAACACTCTGAGGGATTGCTTTCTCATTTGTCCCTAAATTCTACCGTGACCTTAAGTAGATAAGGGAAAATTTGTATGCGAAGGCCAAATGCTTTTATATTTTCCTCTGTATACTTTTTAAAAGACTTGGGGTCCTTTCACACGAGCGGTCGGCCGGTGGACTCTGCATTACTCAGTGGGGGATCGATCCATTAATCCTCCTCACTGTGCAGAGATGGACCTGTCAGAGCCCCGCTCTCCTCTATGGGGAGATCGGATGAAAACTGACCACCTGTCCATTTTCATCCAATTTGATCCACCAGACAGATGGAAAATAGGGCCATCATCCGTCTGGATTTTACGGACAGGATCGGATCGGATGGCGGCGGGTGTCAGCAGACATGTCATCTGCCGCTTCATAGGGTTGAATGGAAAAACTGACAGGCGGTCCTGATCGGAAAGCCCGTGTGAAAGGGGCCTTAATATGCCAAAATAATGAAGATTTTCTTTACAAAATCTTCCCCAATAACTCAAATCGTAAGATCAAATCCGAACTGGACTTCGACTGTGAATCAGATTATTGTTAGTAAGTCTTCATAAGACTTTCCCACTTCTCTTTCAAAACTTACAAGTAAAAACATCCAAATTTTATACAATAGATCCCTAAAAATACACATAAAATTCAGGCTGACAGAAATACTTTTCTGCCAACTCAAGTTTTGAGCTATTTTCACTATTTCATGGCTAATTTCACTATATTTTATAGGTTTTTTTTAGTCAGTTTGGCTAGAACAGCATAACCTGAATAGTGACCTATATAGCTATCTGTACCATACAAATCCTGGATATTGAATATTTATTTTTTAAAACAGTTTTGGCTTTCCTCCTACAACTCTAATATGGGCTGTTTACTTCCCCTGTGGCAGCTAAAGAGTTTACATTCCTTTAGTATAACTAGTAAATCTCATTAGCTAAATCAAGGCTACCGAGAGGATTAAGTTTATTTTAAAAATGCATCCTGTAATTATGAAATTCTTCCAACATTACGTAAATTTTTGTTATATTGTCAAAGCAAAATACTTGTTATAGAGAAAATATAGTTAATCTAATTACCATACAATTGCTATTAGTGCAAACAGTGGGGACTGTTGCGGTACCCTAATCAGTCCAACAACCACATCACCATATTAAAAAGTATACCATTTAGTGAAAAACATAAATCACAATAATCAAAAGAACCGCGCTAACAAATGAATTATAAGAATGTGAATAGACCACAAATTGCAAAAAATCCTTACAAACTAATCTCTCAAAGTACGGCAAGTTTGTAAATGAAAAACACACAGTGTATAATCCAACCCAAATAGTGATACATAAAAACCATAAGTGACTTAAAATAAAAATTAATAAAAAATAAATAAATGAATAAATATTGATGACTAAACAAGAAGAGTCCTTGAGGTCAATTAAATACACCAATGGTGATTGAAAAGTTCATCAGCAAGCACCCAGTGAAAAATCTGCCACCTATAAAAATGCACGCTTACCAAAGGTAAGCTTTAGACCAGCTTATATTGGAAATCCACTCAGTGGGGACAACACCATCAATCTCTTCACAGAGGAAGGACACCGGAACTCTCCGTCCAGAGAAACCGAATGGTCAGCAAGGGGAACCCAAGGAAATAAAAGATACATTCTCCATAGTGTGAATCAGTATGAACAATTTATTAAAATAGGGAATAATTGCACTTACATCAGAAAGTACGATTAAAAGCATGTAACCATGGAACAGCCGGAACAGTGAAAAACATTACATTGCAAATAAATCTCTCCTGCCAATTTAGACATTTTAACATCTCTCCCTTATTCACTCTATTGCATTTTAAAGGAAAGCCAAAGTTTGGATATACAGTGGCTATAAAAAGTCTACACACCCTTGTTAAAATGTCAGGTTTCTGTGCTGTTAAATAAGATAAATAATTTCAGAACTTTTTCCACTTTTTTAAGGTGACCTATAAACTGTACAACTAAGTTGAACAACAAACTGAAATCTTTTAGACGGAGAGAATAAAAAAAAATATGGTTGCATAAGTGTGCACACCCCTAAACTAATACTTTTGTTAAAGCACCTTTTGGGTAAGAGTCTATCATTATGGCACATCTTGACTTGGCAATATTTGCCCAATGTTCTTTGCAAAAACACTCCATATCTGTCAGATTGAGAGGGCATCTCCTGTGCACAGCCCTCTTCAGAACACCCCACAGATTTTCAATCTGATTCAGGTCTGGGCTTTGGCTGGGCCATTCCAAAACGTTAATCTTCTTCTGGTGATGCCATTCCTTTGTTGATTTGACTGTACGCTTTGGGTTGTTGTCATGCTGAAAGATGAAGTTCATGTTCAGCTTTCTAGCAGAAGCCTGAAGGTTTTGTGCCAATATTGACTGGTGTTTGGAACTGTTCATAATTCCTTCTACCTTGACTAAGGCCCCTGTTCCAGCTGAAGAAAAATGGCCCCAAAGCATCATGCTGCCACCACCATGCTTCACTGTGGGTATGGTGCTCTTTTGGTGACGTGCAGTGTTGTTTTTACACCAAACATATATTTTGTAATAATGTCCAAAAGTTTCAACCTTGATTTCATCAGACACATTTTCCCACATGCTTTGGGAGACTGCAGATGTGGTTTTGGAATATTTAGCCGGATTTGGATGTTTTTCTTCGTAAAAAAGAAAAGTCTAACGTCTTGCCACTCTACCCCATAGCCCAGACATGTGAAGAATACGGGAGATTGTTGTCACATGTACCACACAGCCAGTACTTGCCAGATATTCCTGCAGCTCCTTTAATGTAGCTGTGGGCCTCTTGGCAGCCTCCCTGACAAGTTTTCTTCTCGTCCTTTCATCAATATTGGAAGGATGTCCAGTTCTTGGTAATATCACTGTTGTGCCATATTTTCTCCACTTGATAATGACTGTCTTCACTGTGTTCCATGGTATATCTAATGCCTTGGGAATACTTTTTTACCCTTCTCCTGACTGATACCTTTTTAACAGTGAGATCCCTCTGATGACTTGGAAGGTCTCTGCGGACCATGTCTTTTGCTGTAGAATGCAACTACGAAAATGTTAGGAAAGACCTACTAGAACAGCTGAACTTTGGGGTTAATCAAAGGTGCTTTAAATGATGGCAGGTGTGTACTGACTTCTATTTAACATGAGTTTGAATGTGATTGCTTAAATCTGAACATAGCTACATCCCCAGTTATAAAAGGGTGTGCACACTTATGCAACCACATTATTTTATTTTTTTAATTTTACTTCTCCTAAAAGATTTTGTTTATTTTTCGAGAAAAAGTTCTGAAATTATTTCTCTTTGTCTAATTTTTTTACATTACAGAAACCTTACATTTTAACAGATGTGTGTAGACTTTTTATATCCACTGTATCTGACTTGTCCTAATTTTCTACAATAGGAAAATCTATGTTGACAGCACACCAAGTAGTGGCAGGATATCTCAGTCCACATATGTCCACACATTCTTCCAAATGAAAGTTATAGATCCTATATAGCGTGAGGTCAAAATGAATCAATATAGTTATTCCCAAGCTGTTTGCTATGCGGTTTCTCTCCTATCTATGCATATCTCAGACTTTGCTCATCAAGCCAAAGATCCCCATGCCGCATATATCAGGAATCATCAAGCCATTTCATCCCAGCAGCAGATGTGGTTGTTGAACAGATTAGGGTACCACAGTAGCCTGTTTTCATGAATAGTAATTGTATGCATGTTAAATGTTTCAGAGTAAATCTGAGCAAATTAAACTAACATATGAAGGGACAAAACTGTATAAACCAAAGTTGCCTTCCGTGAAAGCAGCCACATAATGATTATCCGATCCAGAGATGCAGACAAATTAATTTTATATGCAAATCTTGACTCTTCCTGTAAAAGTCAAGATAAGCCTCCCAACTTTAACTCCCTATTGGTCAATGCAGCTATCCATCACATTAAAGTATTAAAAGGTAGGAGTTGGACCAGCGTCCTCTATGAAAATTTTTTTAAACACCAATGTACAGACATGTATATTATAATGTATGTACAATTTTGGTCATATTTTAGGTCTACGCTCTCTTGCTTAAAAAAACAAAACGAATACTTTGTATTTTAAAATAGATGTCGTCATTTTCTTTCGTTTCCATAAATATACTATAGTGTGGGAATTCAAAAATGTACACATGTATGAAATGCCATAGATTCTTTGATGCCATTCATTATTTTTATGTGTTTAGCTTCAATAGATTACAATGTGAAAATATTCAGTTTTGAAAGTCATTCATGGATTCACATTCCATTAGATTTACGTGCATCATTTATGGGTAAAATTGAGTTCTAATTATTACATTGTTCGTTGAAAAATTACATTAGTCCATCTAAAACAAAAGGAAAATAAATATATATATACCAAGAAAGTACTGTGTACAGTGCCTTGAAAAAGTATTCATACCCCTTGAAATTTTCCACATTTTGTCATGTTACAACCAAAAACGTAAAATGTCTTTTATTGTGATTTTATTTGATAGACCAACACAGAGTGGCACGTAATTGTGAAGTGGAAAGAAAATGATGAATGGTTTTCAAAAATTTTAACAAATATCTGAAAAGTGTGGCGTGCATTTGTATTCAGCCCTCTTTACTCTGATACCCCTAACTAAAATCCAGTGGAACCAGTTGCCTTCAGAAGTCACCTAATTAGTAAAGAGTCCACCTGTGTGTAATTTCACCCTTGGTATAAATACAGCTGTTCTGTGAAGCCCTCAGAGGTTTGTTAGAGAACCTTAGTGAACAAGCAGCATCATGAAGACCAAGGAACACACCAGACGGGTCAGGGATAAAGTTGTGGAGAAGTTTAAAGCAGAGTTAGGTTATAAAAAAATATCCCAAGCTTTAAACATCTCACGGAGCACTGTTCCATCCATCATCCGAAAATGGAAAGCGTATGGCACAACTGCAAACCTACCAAGACATGGGCATCCACCTAAACTGACAGGCCGGGCAAGGAGAGCATTAATCAGAGAAGCAGCCAAGAGGCCCATGGTAATACTGGAGGAGCTGCAGAGATCCACAGCTCAGGTGGGAGAATCTGTCCACAGGACAACTATTAGTCGTGTACTCCACAAATCTGGCCTTTATGGAAGAGTGGCAAGAAGAAAGCCATTGTTGAAAGAAAGCCATAAGAATTCCCATTTGCTAGAAGTCCTGTGGAGGACGCAGCAAACGTGGAAGAAGGTGCTGGTAGCATAATTTTGTGGTGATGCTTTTCTTCAGCAGGGATAGGGAAGCTGGTCAGAGTTGATGGGAAGATGGATGGAGCCAAATACCCAGGGCAATCTTAGAAGAAAACCTGTTATGCCCGGTACACACGGTCGGACTTTCCGACGGAATATGTGCGATCGGAGCTTGTTGTCGGAAATTCCGACCGTGTGTGGGCTCCATCTGACTTTTTCCATCGGAATTTTCGACACACAAAGTTTGAGAGCAGGCTATAAAATTTTCCGACAACAAAATCCGTTTGCGTAAATTCCAGCCGTGTGCAGACAATTCCGACGCACAAAGTGCCACGCATGCTCAGAATAAATTAGGAGACGAAAGCTATTGGCTACTGCCCCGTTTATAGTCCCGACGTACGTGGTTTACGTCGCCACGCTTAGAGCGATCGGATTTTCCGACAACGTTGTGCGACCGTGTGTGTGCAAGACAAGTTTGAGCCAACATCCGTCGGAAAAATCCATGGATTTTGTTGTCGGAATGTCCGATCGTGTGTACAGGGCATTAGTCTGCACAAGACTTGAGACTGGGGCGGAGGTTCTCCTTCCAGCAGGACAATGACCCTAAACATACAGCCAGAGCTACAATGGAATGGTTTAGTTCAAAGCATAAACATGTGTTAGAATGGCCTAGGCAAAGTCCAGACCTAAATCCAATTGAGAATCGGTGTCAAGACTTGAAAATTTCTGTTCAGACGCTCTCCATCCATCTGACAGAGCTTGAGATATTTTGCAAATGAGAATGAGCAAAAATGTCACAAAAAATGTCACACTCTAGATGTGCAAAGCTGGTAGGGACATACCCAAAAAGTCTTGCAGCTGTAATTACAGCGAAAGGTGGTTCCACAAAGTATTGACTCAGGGGGGCTGAATACAAATGCACACCACACTTTTCACATATTTATTTGTAAACTAATTTGAAAACCATTTATCATTTTCCTTTCACTTCACAATTATGTGCCACTTTGTGTTGGTCTGTCACATAAAATCCCAATAAAATACATTTACGTTTGTGGTTGTAACATGATAAAATGTGGAAAAATGAATGGGGTATGAATACTTTATCAAGGCACTGTAAATTATAACTAGACTGTGTGGTTGTCAACCATTTTACAAAATTTTACAAGAGATCTGCCAATTTTCATTATGTGCCCAGAGAAAGGACCGTCAATCTACTGACTATGGATCACCAACAGACCTAGCTAGCTAAGGCTCTTTAGGAGGGGGAGAAATAACAAGTGGGGGGCATAGATGTACTTTTAAATGCCCTGTTGTCTCTGGTGCCCTTAAAACACAACTTTACTCTCTTAATCAATGTTGCCTATTTTTAATCTTTATGCTGCTAGCATTCGTAAAGTATATATTTACTTGTTTGAAACTTTTTTTGTTCAATTTCTTCAGTTGCTTTCTGGTTTCCAGGCCTAGGCAAATTATGTCAAACATCCCAGGAGTCTTTAGGAGGGGAGGAGGGGTTTTCTCAGCCAAGTACACCCTGCTGCTTGCTTGCCTGAGAGAAGGATAGATCAATTCCAGTAAGTACGTAAAGGTTACATGAATCATTTGCCCTTACTCAAGAGGGCCATAGCCAGAAATGCTAGGGGGGTGGGGGGTTCAAATATTTCTCAACAAAATAAAGCTGGGGCACATGGATTAATGGGAGCGTTTGCTTTAAATATTTGTGATGCAGTTCCTCATTAAAGTATGAAATATCTTGTACTGAGGTAAACAAAAAAAAATGGTCTGCTGGGTATTGGGAACTACCAACAGTTTAAAATTTTCAGGATGGCGTCCATTAGTTTGAAAGCGTTTGTTACCCCAGCATTTCATATCCCTGATATGTGCCTGTTGTTGTACCATGTACTTGTATGAGAAAATATCCTGTTCTCTTTCTATTGCTTCCTTTATGTGAAATCTCACTCGTTCTCTCGCTATGCTGGGAACTCAGTGTGCTCTCCTCCAATGAACAGACTTGTCCTGACACGCTCCTGCTGCACAGCCATTCACTGAGAAGCTCAGTGTACTGTTTCTCTGTTTCTCCCCCCCCCCCCCCAGCTCTTTTGCAACTGAGAACAGAGGGAATGTGATCACTTATAAAGGTATTTTATGTATTTTTAGATTTATACACAAATGTTTTGCCTTTAATTTCTATTTTAAACTTTGGTGGGTTATTTTACAAGGTGATTGTTTTACAATCCCTTTAAGTTATCTTTTCAATGATTAAGCTACGTTATGGCTAATAAAGTTACACATTTGCTTGTGTTTAGCCTTTTTGAATTACTCAGAACAGATATTTTGGGGAAATGAACATGGTACATTTTATTGAAACCTCGCTGAAAAAGCAGAAATGAAGCCAAGCTTCTAAATTTAGTGAGATAAAGCCAGTACACAAATGTCGTATGAAATATATTTGATTCGGCAAAGACTTGCGTAGAAGCCATCGTTTCTACTTATGATCCTTCCACTGTTCGCAGTAAAGAGTCATCTTGGAATTCACGTGTAAGATGAATGGAAAGAATGGGCACCATGACCTTGGAAGACTGTGGTCTGCAGCTGAACTTTTTTTAGGAAGAAGTGACTGTCTGTGAACATTGTACAAGTATTTTCCCTGGTACCTGTCTCGTGGGAGAACAGTTTCCATTTATTTTATCTCTTATATGTTCTCCATGAATTCAGTTATGATACAGTTTCCATTGCTTACTCGTTATGCAAACATCCCATCACGATGGACCACCCTAGAGTTGAAGACCTTTCTCGGATAGTTATGGGAAAATGCAGAACAAAAAAGTATCCTCTCATAAAAATCATAAACTAATGGAAAGAGTCTATTTTCATTGTCATTTCACTATTTCCTACATCTTTACATTCATCATTTGATATGTTGACCACTGTTTTAGAATGTGAATTATTTAAGTGAATTTGTCACTTCAGCAAAAAACTAATTTCTAAGATATAAAATGCAGGCACATGGAGATGTCTGTACATCCGCAGTGGCTTACAGTAGTTTTGTACCATAATCCGAGGTTGCTTGGACAAAGCTTCCCCACTTTCTTGTAGCAGTCTTCCACCTCCCACACATTCCTGTTAGCCGGTGGGGTAGGCCATCTTTGTGATGGGTCAATATAAATGTATGAAGGGGCTGGTGAGATCAGATTAGATCTGACACTACCAGGATATGCTGGAAAGTTGACTCTTTTAAATGGCCTTGCAATTTAGCAAAGAAGCACCCCTCTTTTATATTTTTCTGTGTTACTAACCCAGGATAAGCAGGTAGGGCAGTAATTCAGATATATCCCTGACTTTACTTGGTATATATGCTTGTTCCAGGTCAGTGAGTGAGCATTTAGAAACCACAGACCGCAAGGAAACCAGAAGAGAATGTGGTCAATGGCAGCTTATGTCTTTCAGAAAAAAAAGTATGTACAAGTTTACTATCTTCTCGATCCACTTCCCAGTTTTTGGCACTTATCTGGCAGTACTTTTTTAGTATGTTTTGGATGTACCTATTTGAGACCCCAATGAAGGTCTGGTTTTAAGCAGGTAGGGCTTAGGTACTTGGTGCTAATATAAAAACAGGTGCCAAAGCATCAGTTCTGAATCATTTCAATACAATATTTTGGGCATGGGAAGTATTTGGAGGTATTCTACAACTTGTGGTGTTAAATTGTGCCAGGAATACACTGCTAGTGTCCCATCTTGATACCCCTGTGTACAGAGCCTTAAAGAGATTGTAAACCTCCATTGGTAAGTTGTACCTATAGGTAAGCCTATAATAAGGCTTACCTATAGATACTGTAAATATCTCCTAAACGTGCACAGTTTAGGAGATATTTGCTGTACACTGCGCCAGTGATATCATGTGCGGGAGTGACGTCACGTGACTCCGGCCAGTCAGAGCCGGAGTCCGCAGCCCCCGGAAGAAAGATGGACTAACATACATGGATGCGTCCTCCAGCGGGGACAGCGCAGGCTTCATTTGCAGGTGTCACATAATGTGCTAGTATGCAATGCATACTAGCACATTATGCTTTTACTTGGCAGGGGAATAAAAAGGAAGTAAAACCCATCTGGGTTTACTTCCTCTTTAAGTGTTACTAAATCCCCAACACAAAAATCAATCTGTATATGCAGTAAAGCATGCTTGTTATACTCACTGTGAAACCTAAGGGGTTAATCCTCCGAATTGTGTAAAAAGGCTGTTTGATCCTGGCTTCTCTGATCCTCCCTCCTTCCACTGCCCCCTGATAATTTCCTGATAACAGAGTCTATGGAGTCAGGCTGCACATGCTCAGTTTGGTGTATACTGCTACAGAGGTTTTTTTTTTTTTTTTTTTTCTTTCTTGGGAGAGTGCATGTAATCAGCACAGGGCCAATCATCATTGTCCAGACAGAGGGTCAGGGATCATGCAGTCTCGTAGGACAGTCGAAAAACTGCTACAAGCTTCAACCTATGCTTGGCTGGACACTGATAGAAGTCACAAGACTGCTCTAACTGCTGATGAGAAAAGGTATTTAGCAGTTTATATTTACTAAAATAATTGTATTTCCATGTTCTTTATACTGTGGGGGACCAGATATAGTGAATGCAGGGTCCTGGGTTTAGTAACATTTTAAGCCCCATACACACGATCAGAATATCGTACAAAAATACCGCTTTCAAATCAATCATACGATAATCTGATCGTTGGTATACAGCTTTTGTCCGAAATTTTCCGAAGGGACAAACATGAACATTTTTCTCATGCGATACCAGATCGTACAATTTTTATTTTAATCAGTACAGTTTTTATACGAAAATACAATACAAATTACATCACTTCTGAAATTTTATTCTGTTGTACATGCATTTTGTGCTTTTCGTAACCTATTTGTTTTCGATAAGGAGACTAGCATGCAAAAACAAAAACTGACGATCAATCGTCCGATAATTTCATTGTGTGTACTAGGCTTTACAGTTCCAAAATGTTCACAGCAAAAGGTCTTCTCTGTATATTATTGTCATTTATATGCACATTCAGGGACTCCCACAACACTGCCAAATTACAAACTTTTTCATTATCCCCCCCCCCCCCCCCCCCCATATGATTCTTTAGGCAATTACAAAATCTGTTGCTTCATATACCTTTGTCAGCTGAACTTGCACAATTTCAAACCGGCATTTCAGTTCGACTTAAGGGGAAATTCGAGAGACATCTGTGCGGGTTCATTCACATATGTCTATTGAAATTGCCCCCAAAGTCATCACAAGGAGTGCAGGAACTACTTTTGGGAATCGTTTCGGACAGTGCCGTTGCCGATAATAGGCTCAGATTTGACATGCGATTTGACATGTCAAATCGGCCCGATGTGAGCGGGGGCTAAGGGTCTTACCCTGCATTAGGAAAACCATACCTCTCGAAACTTTATCATTTTAATTTATGGTACCTATTGTGTTAAGACCGATCATCTTAAATACTGGGTAATACTATTACTTCCCTTTTTGAGTTTATGGGTTTTTGTAAACTAAAATATTGAAGGAATATCCAGTAAATATTTCCTATTAATTTGTTATGCCTAACTGACAGCATTTAATAGTGTTATAAAAGATTTTTCTTACCATGAATACATGCTAAAAAGGTGAATTACTAGGCCAGTATTCCAGTGATGTAACATTATAGAAGTTAAGGCTTCTGGGAGATAAAATTACTTGAGCGAGATCCTAGTGAGATCTGACACTGGAATTTGAACCAAGCTCACTTGCTCTATCAGAGCTGTTCTAAACCCTAAACGAAGATATCAGTGGATTTTGTTTTGGTTATTGGCTCTCTAGATGTCAGGTAAAACAGAGTTCAGTTCCGTAACAGCCCTTCTTTTTCCAAATTATATAATTAGTTGTGGGGAAAGCGAGTTTACAAAGGAACGTGTTTTAAAGCGGAATGTATAGACTTTTGTATACATTTTCTTTAGTATGCTTCAATCAGGTAAACATGAAATATTGCAATCAAATCTCTTATTTTACAGTGCCTTGAAAAAGTATTCATAGCACTTGAAATTTTCACATTTTGTCATGTTACAACCAAAACCATAAATGTATTAAATTGGGATTTTTTGTGATAGACCAACACAAAGTGGCACATAATTGTGAAGTGGAAGGAAAATGATTAATGGGTTTCAACATTTTTACAAATGTGGCGTGAATTTGTATTCAGCCCCCTTTACTCTGATACCCCTAACTAAAATCTAGTGTAACCAATTATTTTTGGAATTCCCCCAATTGGTAAATAGAGTCCACCTGTGTGTACAGCTGTTCTGTGAAGCCCTGAGAGGTTTGTTAGTGAACCTTAGTGCACAAACAGCATCATGAAGGCCAAGGAACACACCAGACATGTCAGTAATTAAGTTGTGGAGATGTTTAAAGCAGGCTTAGGTTATAAAAAAATATCCCAAACTTTGAACATCTCACGGAGCACTGCTCAATCCATCATCCAAAAATGGAGAGCTTGGCACAATTGCAAACCTACCAAGACCTGGCCATCCACCTAAACTGACAAGCCGGGCAAGGAGTGCATTCCACAAATCTGGCCTTTATGAAAGTGTAGTAATAAGAAAGCCGTTGTTGAAAGAAAGCCATAAGAATTTCTCATTTGCAGTTTGTATAGAAGCCATGTGGGGGAAACGGCAAACAATATGGAAGAAGGTGTTCTGGTCAGATGAGACCAAAATTGAACTTTTTGGCCTAAAAGTAAAACTTTGTGTGGCGGAAAACTAGCACTGCACCTCACACTGAACACACCGTGAAACTTGGTGGTGGCATCATCATGTGGGGATGCTTTTCTTCAGCAGGGACAGCCTGCTGTTCACAGAAGCGCTCCATTTAATCTGACAGCTCTTGAGCTATTTTGCATAGAAGAATGGGCAAAATGTTTTTATATTGGATTTGGTCTGTAAAGGAAGAATCACTCTTTTGAATCCCAAATTTAAAGTTGAACCTCCTGGTTGTAATGTTTTAATGTATGTATGCAGGTGCTTTCATATCTTTAAATAATTTCTTGGTATTACAGTGCACAGTCCTCCTTTGTAATCAGAATCCCCCTCACATCCTGTTCACAAGACCATTGGCCGCTATGTCTTCTATCCCACTAGTCTTGTACATTCCACACTGTGGGAAGTCTTCTGTAATTTGCACATTTATTTCTAAGTGGTGCTACACATTTTTATTTTTATAAAGTAGGCTTACCTGCAAATACAAGATAAAAAGCGGACTTTACTACCACTTTCCAGGTTTTCAGGTAAACGTGCATCAGCTGTAAAGGTTTTTCTGCAGATCTTGATATGTCAGCCAGTACTTTCTAAATGTATCGCTAAGTTGAAGGGTCTGATTTTGCTATAACCACCTAATCAAGCTCAGGGATGCTGGGGTGGCAACTTTTTTGTCATTAGGCCTTAGAGTATCATTGACATCCTTTTTCCAGTTCTGTATTGTGGGGGGGGGGGGGGGGTTAATGCCTGCATTTAGGCCTGGGCCACAACCTTCTGTGACAAAAAAGTGTCCTATATAAATGTGGCCAGGAATTTGTCTACATCTGCATCCATAAATAGGTGCAGTAGGCATAGTTTCGGGTCTAGGGCAACAGGAGAACCCATCTTATCGTGCAGGAAGTGGATAACCTGGAGTATATTTGGACAGTTCCATAGCAGGTGATAAAAAAATGCCGGGGGCTGAGGCACAAAAAGGGCATAATGGACTATGTGTTGGTTGAAAACGAGCTAACCTTTGTGGCGTCAGGTAAGTTCTCTGAATAATATATAATTTGTGTTACTCTATTCGACATTTTAGGAAATGCTGTTTTAACACCCTCCAGGATTTCCTCCCAATCTGAATCACTAAAAGCCACAACATCCTGTTCCTATGCGGATTTAGCCTTTTGAGTCAATGCTATGATACCAGGAAGTCTAATAATAGGGTAAAGAGTGGAAATGAGCTTAGAAGATTCCATGCCCAATATAATAATTATAATCTCCAGTGTGGCTTGTAAATCTGGTCCCTGGTCAGCTAAGTAAAGAATGGTGTCGTCTGCATATAAGACTAATTTTTCTAGAGTGGTACCTATTCGAAGGCCTGATATTTTTGGCTCTGCCCTGATGGCAATGGCCAGTGGTTCGGCCACCAGGGCTTATAGTAGGGGGGAAAGGGGGCAGCCCTGATGTGTGCCCCTTTCGAGGGGGAATTGATCAGATAGCCACCCATTAATGTACACCCAGGCTTTAGGTGATTGGTATAGGAGCTGTACCCATTTAATGACGTTGGGCCCGAATCCAAATCTATGAAGGCATTCCCATAGGTACCGCCATTCGACGGCCTTGGCTGTATCTAAAGCCACCATCACCCGAGTTTCAGAGTTTTCATGAGAGGCCTGAATGTTCATGAACAATCACCTGATGTTCATAGCAGTGTTTTTCCCCGCCATAAATCTGGTTTGGTCGGGGTGGATTAGTGAGAGTATGACTTTATTTAATCCGGAATCGAGAATTTTGGCCAGTATTTTAATGTCAACTTGTAACAAGAGATAGGGCGGTATGATTCAGGATAGTGTGGATCCTTACCTGGTTTAGGGAGAGCTATGATTTGAGTTTCCTGCACTGAGGATGGGAGTATTCCCTGATCAAAAATAAATTGGTTCAGGGCCTTCAGTTTGGGAATGAGTATTTCTGAAAAAGTAGTGTAAAATTCTAGACCTGTAATGTCACCGATAGTTATAGGCGCTTCTAGCATTGTGAGTTGTTCGGCATCAAGGTGGGGAAACTTTTTGAATTTGTCCGCGACTTGGGGAGGGGATCAGTGAGGGTAGTGCTATCTGAATCCAATAGGGAAACGACCACTGGCGCTTTATCCAAGTGGGCTAGGTACGCCAACAGTTTCCCTGATAGTTCTCCATGTTCAAAAACCCGCTTTTTTACAAAAGAATAAGCACTGTCTGGCCTACTCTGTATACAGCTGTGTGACGGTGCCACTTGTAGCTTAACTCTATCAAGATTTCAACGTCTCTTCTAGTTCTTGTAATTTGTCCGATGATAGCTGTAATATAAGCTTGGGTGAACGTTTGAGCCTATTTATTCATGTCGATATGATCCTACGCACGTGTATTTTAAATGAATGCCACACTATATTTTATGTAGAGGAGTCCTGATTATCATCAAAGAAAAACTGAATTTCCCTAGCTATAATATTGCGTTCAGGCAGTATAGACAGCCAATAGGGATTGAGTCTCCACATGGGAGTGGGGGACGACACTAGTAATAAAGCTGTCATCCAGCAAGGGGAGTGGTCAGACAAGGCTCTAGGAGCAAAGCCCGTCCCTGTCACTTTGGGTAGAAGTGCCTTGGAGACCAAATCTATTCGAGACATTGTGTTGTGGCTAGTAGAGTGACATGTTTATGCTCTAGTGGTAGGGTTTTGGTACCTCCAAACATGAATCAGTACGAATTAAAGTCAGTGTGCGGTACAACCTGGTATGCTGCGGTACAGTTCCAGGTGCCTCAGCCTGTACTGGACAATCCACAGCAGGGATCATGGTCATGTTAAAATTGCCCATCGACACAGCTGGGATCGTTGGGCACTGAGCCATAAAGGCTAGTCCCTCTGTAACTACTTCCGAGCTGTATGGAGGTAAAACATAAGCCAATATCAAAAAGGGGATCCCACCCAGTGTAGCATGTAGGAACAGATATATGCCCTGCCGGTCCGGCAGCAAGGAAATACGCTCAAAAGGAGTAGATTTAGCAATGAGGATAGAGACCCCTCTAGACAGATTTGTGTATGTACTATGATAGGCTAGATAGGATAGAAATTTAACAGAGGTCATTGGAGATATGGGCACTATGTGAAAGGATATTTTCCCAATGGGACCAGCAGGGCTACAGATAGAAACCTTTAACAGTATGCATTGTACCAAGCAATATATAATGTACCAACATAAATCCTTATGTGCAATCCAATAATGGAACATGAAATGGGAAAAAACAAATCAACCAGTAGCTCAATTGTGTTGATCGTGCGTTCCCTAGCCCTCCCAGCTCTTCACCCCCCCCACAACCTGGTGAGAGCATACAATCCCCAAAATCAAACAGGTGAGCGGTCATCCAGCAGGCAGAGCTGGCTGGAGGTACATGACTTAAGATACCTGAACGTGAATCAAAAGTTACTAACGGGAACTGAACTCTAATCCCCATTATAGGGAAAAAGAAAAAAAGCATTGGGGGCGACTTTTCACTGCACAGCGCGTGGTAAGGTAATGGGAGGTCAGTCCCCCACAAAATTCCCTCCGTGGGGACCACTTGCATCAAAACAGGGTAGTGTAGTAGAAATTGCCTGTCATCAGGGTCTTCTCTAGACACATCAGGTGTCTAGAGAAGACCCTGATGAGGGAACGGAAGCACCAGGAGTGTGCAAGTTTATTATCCAGCTGGGTAAACCTATGGAGGGATTTGAGTCAATGGCCGTTCGAGGTGCAGATCCCCCCTGTGTCGGGCTCCAACACAGGAAAGAAAAACGGTAGGTGATAATACAAGCCATACTTAGAGGCACCAGAACAATCGGGCAGATAAGCAGGGCATCCACATTGGTCCAGCCATGCAGAGGCCATGGCTGGGTCCTCGAAGAATTGTACCTATCCTCTTCCACCCGCAGCCTGTCGGGGAACAGCATGGCGTACTTGAGGTGCTGGGTGTGCATGCAGCGTTTGACATCTTGAAACTGGGATCTCCATCTCTGTACCATTATTAGAAAAATCCTTGGCAGTATCGGCCGCGTGGTGTTCAGAGCAGGGCAGGTGTCTTGCCGGCGGTATTTCGCTAGCTGATTAGCAATCTCCGTGTTTCTCTTGGGTGGAGACATTTTCTGTCCGAATCCCGGGACCCAGAGGAGGCTAAGCAGGGAAATATATCCACGATTTTAGCGATCAGGATAGTATAGTTAGCAAGCGGAGCTCTCACAATCTACGACCTACTCCATCGCTCTCCAGGCCACGCCCCCGCCCTTTGCTTGCTTTTACCTGGCCCTTGGGGCCATAATTCCCCCCTCAAGGACACCAATGATGGGGCACAATTTTTCCCACTGACACCAACAATGGGGCCCAATGACACCCAATGATGGGGCACTGTTCCTCCCAATGAGACCAACAACTGGGCCCAATGACACCCAATGCTGGGGCACTATTCCTCCCAATGACACCATTGACAGGGCACAATCTCTCCCAATGACACAAACAATTGGGTCTAATGACACCAATGATGGGGCACAATTCCTTCCACTTACACCAATGATGGGGCACAATTTCTCCCAGTGACACCAACAATATGGCCCAATGATGAGGCACTATTCCTCCCAATGAGACCAACAACTGGGCCCAATGACACCCAATGCTGGGGCACTATTCCTCCCAATGACACCATTGACAGGGCACAATCTCTCCCAATGACACGAACAATTGGGTCTAATGACACCAATGATGGGGCACAATTCCTTCCACTTACACCAATGATGGGGCACAATTTCTCCCAATGATACCAACAATATGGCCCAATGACAACCAATGATGAGGCACTATTCCTCCCAATCAAACCAACAATGGGGCCCAATGACACTCAGTGATGAGGCACTATTCCTCTCAATGAGACCAACAATGGGGCCCATTGACACCCAATGATGGGACACTGTTCCTCCCAATGAGACCAACAATGGGGCCCAGTGACACCCAATGATGAGGCACTATTCCTCCCAATGAGACCAACAACTGAGCCTAATGATAGGTCAATACTTCTCCCAATGAGATCGACAGTGGGGCCCAATGAGACCCATTGATGGGGTACTATTCCTCCCAATGACACCATCGACAGGGCACAATTTCTCCCAATGGCACACACAATTGGGCCCAATGACACCAATGATGGGGTACAACACTTCCCAGTGACACCAAGAATGTGGCATAATCCCCCCCCCATTGACACCAAAGATGAGGCACAATTACTTCCACTGAAACAAATGATAGGACATTTTTTCCCCCACTGATGTTGAGACTTTTTATACTCTGAATGGCCACAGTGTGGCCCCCTTAAAGTCTTAAGGACAGTAAACTGGCCCTTTTGTTAAAGTTTGGAGACGCCTGCAATAGAGCATGCTGACACCTGGCGATCTTCCAGCAGCTCGCCAGGCAGTGTGCGGTAGTTTTTTTTTTTGTTTTTTTTGTTTTTTTGTTTTTTTTTGTTTTTTTGTTTTTTTAATACCTCTTCTCATCCCGTTTTTTTTCTGCCACACTTCTGAATGTCACTCACTTCAAGGGAAAGCACCTTTCTAAGATGTTGGTGGTTTTTCCTTTTAAACAAATGACCTTGACTGCGTAAATGAAAAGGAGCAGGAGAGAGGAGCTTTTAAAAAGTGCATCTGACACATTAAAACACTTAGCTGTACACAATGTATTTTGTAAATAACTCCTATTAGGATGCTCAGTCTTACATGTCTGGCACTCTAATTTTCTTTGTTCTGGAAAATATCCCCTTTGAACCTGTTAAACCTTTTAATGTACTTAAATGTTTCCATCACATGCCCCTCTTTTACTCCCTTCTAAGCTGTGTATATTAAGTCACCTGAGTCTCTCTTGGAAAGCTTTGTACTTCATACCCACTGATATATACTATGCTGTTTACAAAAGAATAGCAATAGCAGAGCTGGGTTCATATTCAATTCAGAAAGGTCAAATATCCTGTAGTGATCTTCCCTGAGTGACATATTACTTTCCAGGTTGACTACCAAAGCAGTTAAGCCTTTTCTGCTTTTTCTGACTATTTATAGACATTTGATAGGGAATCAGTTAGGGTTAAAAAATATATGCTGACGTTCCCACTGCACCCTTATTCATGTTTTGGTATTTAGTGTGTTGCTGACGATTGCTTCAGTAAGGTAAAGTTGGCCAATTTGAGCTAATTTCTTCATTAAAACCCCCAATGTGGGCTTCAATAGTGCTGAACACTGCAGCTACTGTACAGAAAAACCCAGGACTGCTGGGATTAGTCCAGTAAACAAGTCCCCAGTATTGGCGTCGTTCTTTAAAAAATATTTTTTTACATCAAATTTATTTCACCTCCATGCGAATGTGTTCTTATAATGTTGGCTTTTAAGTAGAAAAAAGGTAAGTACTAAGAAAGGGAAAATTTGCTAGCAGGTAGGCTCTCCTGCAATAAATACTTTTTAAATCCAGAACTATCATTGCATTTCATGCTTTTTTGGGTCATGAATTAGAACATAATAAGGCCAGAGACAGGCGGGCCACTAATATTTTCAGTAGAATGTCTGTCAGCAAAGTCGTCCCAGGTTTCTTTTGAAACGAATATTATAAACTCAATTATAGATGGCAAAGCTGATGTATCTTTGATTGATCCGACAGTGCCTCTGCAAACATCCCACGCAATCCCACATTGCTAAGTATTTCCCTTGCAAACAACCCATTCCCATTCCAAAGTGCTAAGCAGTGTCTCGGCAAGCAACTTATTCCCATCCCATGGTGCTAAGTAACCCACCCTTATCCCTATGTCAAGTAGTTCCCCAGCAAACAGCCCATTCCTGACCCACAGTGCTAAGCAGTGCCTCAGCAAACAACCCATTCCCATCCCTCAGTGTTGAGCAGTGCCTCCTGTAACAACCCCTTTCCACAGTGCTAATCAGTGCCTTGGCAAACAACCCACCTCTATTCCACAGTGCTAAGCAGTGCCTCAAGCAAACCATTCCCATCCCACAGTGCTAAGCAGTGCCTCGGCAAAGAACCCATCCCCTTCCCACAGCGCCAAGAATTGCCTTGGAAAACAATCCACCCCTCTCCCACATTGCTAAGTAGTTCCCTGCCAAACAACCCATTCCCATCCCACAGTGCTAAGCGATGTCATGGCAAACAACCCATTCCCATTCTACAGTGCTAAGCAGTGCCTCGGCAAGCTATTCTCCCCTAACCCACAGCACTAAGCAGTGCCCCAGCAAACAACCCATCCCCATCCATTGGTGTTAAGCAGTGCCTCCTGTAACAACCCTATCCCCATCCCACAGCGCTAATCAGTGCCCCGGCAAACAACCCACCCCCATCCCACAGTGCTAAGCAGTGCCTCAAGCAAACAATCCATTCCTATTCCACAATGCTAAACAGTCCCTTGGCAAAGAACCCATCCCCATCCCACAATGCCAAGCATTGCCTTTGGAAACAACCCATCCCTATCCCACATTGCTAGGTAGTTCCCCAGCAAACAATCCATTCCCATCCCACAGTCCTAAGCAGTGTCATGGCAAACAACTCATTCCCATCCCACAGTGCTAAGCAGTGTCATGGCAAACAACCCATTCCTATCCCACAGTGCTAAGTAGTGTCATGGCAAACAACCCATTCCCATCCTACAGCGGGAAGCAGTGCCTCGGCAAATAGCCCACCCCACAGCACTATTTGCTGCCACCTGAATTAGAAGTTCTATAAAAACAAACTTATCCTCCCCTTGCCTTTGCTAGGTAGATGAATCCTCACTGAGGGAAACAAACTTGTGCATTATTTGTTTCATTGATAGACACTCGGCGCTAACCTCATCCTATGCTTCTGAGTCAGAAAATATTTTCTAGTAATGTGATTCTGTCTTTGTTATGGATATATTTGTATTCATATAATAAAAACAAGGAGTAATCTGAAATATCTTCCTAAAAATTCTTGCAGCATGGTTGTTGTATTTTTAAGCACTCCTTAGTTTGGCTTCAAATCTATCAAGTCCTCTTTTGCAACTCTTTTTGCCCCCAGTACTTTAATTTTATTTTTCTGAGGCTTTGCTCATTCAGCTGCTTTGGATCAGGAGCAAACCCGACTGCCTTGAATGATATCCACATTGTAGGTTATGGTAGTAACCCAAGACTCTTTGGCACATATTGTGATTTTGTTACATGGTACTGTTTCAATATACACGCCTTTTTGAGAGTTTTTATTATGACTCCTGACTGTGTAGATAACTTGCAATATTATAAAATGATACAAGTATTCACACCCTAAAATTCCACAGCTTGCTCTCTGCCCTGGGAAGCCAAGTTTTACAATTCTCTCACAGGGGATATTGTAGCATTACTCGGATGTGGATGGTACAGCCAACTGCGCTTGAATATTGCATTGCACTGTGTGAAGAGCCTGGGTAAGGCAGAAAACCGAACATGCAACAACCATCAGCAACCTGTATGGTTTTGTAGATGTGATGTGTTCTCCCAGTCTAAAATAAGCAGAAATATGAAGTGTTCCATTTATAATATCCATATCCTGTTCAGTGTTCTCTGTAATTAGGAATTTTAAAGGACACGTCACTGGCCCCACATGGGAATCGTGTCTTAAAGTAGTAGAGTTCCCACTTTCAGTGGCTTTCCAGAATGGATCTAAATACTGCCCAGAGGTAAGGAGGCTGTTTGTACACCATGCTATGGTTGCTTAAACATTTTTTAGTGTTATCTTACCCACCTACCTTCCTTGATTCCTTGGTCTAGAACAGCCTTTCTCAACCTTTTTATCACCGAGAAACCCTTGAAATAACTTTCCTGTCTCAGGGAATCCCTGCTAAAAATGACTATATCTACAACTCATGATACATTAGTTTGATGGTCAGTGGAAAGGATGCTCCTTAGACTTGTGGTCTTTGGGAAGAATTACCTCCTTTAGTGATGGCTAAAAAGACCAATGATGTGAGTGGGAACTTATCTGAGAGGCAGAAACTGATCATTGATCAGGGAACCCCTAGCAATCTCTGAAGGAACCCTAGTTAAGAATCCCTGGTCTAGAAGAATCACAGTGGCTTAAAAGAAGAGTCATCAGTTGGGGATTACTTTCTGATGGGCTAACAAGATACGTAGTCAGGTTGAAAAAAGACACAAGTCCATCCAGTTCAACCTTAGTATCCAGTTCAACCTTAAGATATTAACACTCTAGCAAAGGGGACATTCATTGCCAATGGCACTGTAAAATCCTATATTCACAAGAATGAGGTTTCCTGATCCTGCCCATTTTAAACACGTTTGTTGGGTTTGTGTTCAACAGGAGAACAGTTGGGCAATTATTCTCATGTAAATGGTTGATCAGCTGATTGTAATTGTTTTCTAATAAACTATTACTGGAAGAGTCTACGCAAAAAGTATTGCCCCACAGCCATTCACTATCTGATATTTAGCCAGTCATTACCATTTTTTTAGGTAGCTCCCACCATTGTTTCATTCACTTGTATGTTGTCTTAATAATTTTTCTATACAGCCTTTCTTTTTAACAACCTCTTAAGCCTGGTACACGCTTTAAGTTCTTTGTGGGCAACCCAGTAGTCTCAGGAGGAGCTCACTGTACTAACTATGCAATGTTGATACAATGATCTCCTTGCTGAGCTATTGTGTTCTGACAGGAGGACTGTCCCCCTGACAGAACACACCGGTCAGTGCTCACAGCCATTGGCTGCTGGTGCTGATCAGATGTCTTCCAGCATTCCCGTTCTGATGTACACATGGGCCGAATGTCAGGCGGTTTCTGTTGAACTGGGCGGTATTGACCCGTGCATACCAGGCTTAAAGTGTTACCCTGCAACAGTAAAATCAGTCTGTTTATTCGGTAACGCATGCTTGTTATACTCGCTGTGGAAGCTAATGTGTAAAAAGGCTGTTTGATCCTGTCTTCTCTGATCCTCCCCTTCTTCCACTGTCCCCAATCCATCTCCTGATAAGACAGAGCCTTGGGGGGACTCTGCACCTGCTCAGGTTGGTGTGTATTGCTAAAGCGTTATTCTTTTTTTCCTTGGCCCTGTGCTGATCACATGCACCCTCCTATCAGCACTGTCCAGACAGAAGGTCGGGGGTCATTCAGCCTCATAGGACAGTCAGAGTAGAATGAAAACTACTCCTACAAGCTTTAAAGGAGAAGTGCAGCCTGAGCTTTTTAGGCTAGACTTCTGCTATGGGTCACAGGAGTGCAATTCGTTTTGCACTCCTTTAACCTGTTTTCAGTGGAGAGCGGGCTGACGTCACTGGAATCAGTCCAGGCAGCGCATCATCCCAACTTAGGAAGTCTGGATCTGCCAGGTTCCTGGACTGATGGCAGTCTCAGTCTCATAGCGAGCCACTGAGACGGCCGCTCCCCGCCCCTCCGTGCTCCAATGAGCGTGGAGGAGCAGAGCAGAAGAGATGCTGACTGACAGTCAGCGGCTCTCCGCACGGGGAGGGGAGAGACCCAATCCATTGGTGATGGGTGGCTCTGTTCTCAGTGCAGAGACGCCAGAGGACAGATGCAGCATCGGTCTAATGCTGCATCCACCTAGGTAAGTATGAATAGGCAAAAAAACAAACAAACCCATACTTCTCTTTTAACCAGACACTGATAGAAGTCACAAGACTACTATATACTGCTGATGAGAAAAAGTAATTAGCTGTTTATATTTACTAGAATAATTTCATTTCCATATTGTGTGTACTGTGGGATACCAGATATTGTGAATATAGGATCCTGGGTTTAGTAACACTTTAATGCTGATTTCACATCTTTCCATGTCGGCTTTTTTAAAATTTTGGTGCATTTTTTCATGTCTGCAGTGCATTTACAATTTTCACTATTTATTTGGGCATCACAGCACATAGATTCACAGAAAATGGGACATGGCTCATTTTTATGAACTCAGTGAACATTCTGATTAGATTTAATGTATTTTTTATGACACCTGCTTTTTTTATGCATTCCAAACTGCACATAATGCAAGGGTGTGAACCAGGCCTTAAAGTTTCATTATAGATATTTGTGGTCTTCGCTATTGAATCAATAATTAAACTTGATCTCCCCTCAATAGAAAATCTTGGTCCTCAGCTGGTATGTAAAGTATGTCTATCTGCATTTAAATTAGTGGCTCCAAGACAATCAGATTATATAGCAGTTACTTTGGTGAGAATATAACTGGAGTGAAATGGAAACTTCATTTTAAGTCTAATATTAGACCCTGCTTTGGAAAATTCCTTTTAAATGATCACAAGCTGAGAATAGCTAAAGAATTTCAACTTTCAGCAAAGAGCATTCACCAGGAATTTTTAACCACTTACGACAGACCCTGAGAAAATGATATTTATTGTGCTGCTTTATTGTTTATGTCAGCTGGAAAGCAAGCTCTTCATTCTTGGATTTATTTTATGCTTGCACTAAATTAGCCTGGCAAAGTATTATTTTTGTCTGGTTTGTGGACAAATTTATTATTTCTGTCCTCCGCTCGACAAAAAAACAAAATTTCTGCTATTTTGGTTCCATGCCATACATGGCACTAGTTTTCAGATGGGACTCCGGGCTTTCAGTTCTTGGCATGGTGCTGCAAAGATCCGTAAGCTTGATGGGATCTTTCCTGTAATGCTGTGATGGTGTTCAAAGTTCTTAAATTGTTCTGATAAATTTAGCAAGCTTTACAACTTTACCGCTTGCTGGTAATTACCTTGGATTAGACTGCACTTCTGAGCAGCAGAAAGTCTCAGGTAACCAAGGAGATATTGGAATGAGGCATACATGCCTCCCTTTATCCCAAGCCACTTCTGAATTTGTAAAAAAAAAAAAAAACGGCTGCCACTAAGAATGAGCTTGATCAGTAAAACTAGGTGTATCCATAGTAATTCACCCTTTTTTTAATTAATATCACCATTTTTACTTGAATCTATAAGCAAGCAAACAAGCAGTGCAATTACAGTTAAGCACCACACTAGAATCTACTTAAAGGTTGTACAAACGAAACAACCCCCCTTCCCAAAAAAAAAAAATGTAAAAAGCTTTTGTATTTGTGGTGTTTACACCAGTTGCCACCTAGCTTAAATGTCCCAGAATTTTGGAGATGGTCTGGAATAGTTCAGGATTTAATCGTAGAAACATTTGTCCTTAAAGGCGAAGTACAGCCAAACCGGCTTTGCCTGTGGATCACAGGAGTGCAGTTCGCTCTTCACTCTTGTGACCCGGTTTCAGCCAACAGTGGGCTTAAGCCTGGAGGCCGCTTTCATCTTCACCCGTCTTGCTTCCGGGTTCGTGGACTCTGGCTCTATGACTGGCCGAAACCGCGATGATGTCACGCCCATGCGGGCGGGAGCCGCCGTTAACGGCACAGGGCTCTGAAGGAATGGCATGGACGGCCGTTCCTTCAGAGCGCAATGCGCCAGTGATGTCACTGGCTGCATGTGCACTAAATATCTCCTAAACGGTGCACATTTTAGGATACATTTATACTACCTATAGGTAAGTCTTATAGGCTTACCTATAGGTAAAATTTAATGTTGAAAGCTTACTTCCACTTTTAAAAAAAAAAAAATCCAGGCGTAGTATATTTTTACATAGTTACATTGCTCAAGCTTGGACCAATATAACTATATGTATATACCATACCTGGCTGATGCCCCTGGAAGCTGGAAATCACTACTTCAGCACCGCTACTTCAGTAATCTACGCTTGCTTCTGAGTCCCGTAATGAGAGGCTGGCTTGATGTGCTGTGAACACAGGGAGTCTGCTGCTCAGCATGGGCGCCATTCAGAGAATGCTTTGCCATGCCTGGATGTAGTCTTCAATAATATACTGTAAATGGAATGCTTGATTTTGTTTTTTCTGCCAACTGGTGGTCTTCTCACAAATGTCAAGATGTTTTAAGTAAAGCCTCTGCTCTAGGGATGACCACCTCCTCTGATTTAGTAAATCAAAACTATTGTATTTAAGACTTTTTCAGTGCATTTAACACTTGCTGGCTATTCAGGCATGGAAGCTCTTCAGAGAAGCATAGGATCTAATTTAATTTAAGTTGGTACTAAACCCAAAAGCAAACATTTATTGTATTGCAGATTGCCAATTCTTAGATGTGATGGCTGAATTCATTTTCTTTTTTAAGCTTGCTTTCTTCTATTTTTATCTAGTAAACTGGCCAGTAAAGTCTGTTGTTTTTCAGAAGAACAAGCTCTCCACCGGACAGTATCAGTTAGAGATGAGAAAAACCATTTAATGTTAGCAGGGGTGCTTACAATGATCAGCTTTTATTTATTCATGTAAAACCTTTATCACAAAAGGAAAAAAAAAATTTGCTGTAACTACATGTAAAGTGTGAGCTGGAGTTTGTTAGTGTATGCAAATCTGCTAGTACATAAAATAGCCCCCTCTTCCCAGACTATGCTGCTGTCCAAAAGTGCCTCCTCATCCAGAGTGGCACTCTAATACAAGAGGTGTTTTACTGCCAAGATCAGGTGAAAACAGAGGGGGAAAAGCCTAAGAAAAGAAACCTGATCCAACCACCCTGTTTTTTTGACTAGTAAGCTGAAGTATATTTTATATTTTTGAATTTTGGGTTTATTACCACTTTAAAGCCTAAGTTAACCAAAAACGCAAAGAAAAACCATGACAATGTGTTTGACCCAGCGTGTCTCATGGTATCTTTCCCATCTTCCTGCAGGTAAATCTCACTTGGCGATTGTACAGAGGGTGAACAATGAAGGAGAAGGGGACCCGTTTTATGAGGTGCTTGGAATAGTTACCCTGGAAGATGTTATTGAAGAAATTATCAAATCTGAAATCCTAGATGAGACCGATTTATACAGTGAGTTGAAATTGGGGAAATTGGATTGACACTACATTTATTTTTTTAGTGTAGGAGTTTCTATATATTTTGTTTGTATAACCAGCAAGTGGTGCCCTATGCTTTGTACTATACCAGACCCAATAGTATTAATATTTACTGATCCACTGACTTGGAGATAAGTTCAGACTTCTTTTTCCCACACACTAGTTTTTGGTCTGTTCTTCTGAAATGGCCTCCATATTTCTCTTAAGACTCATTTGCATTTAGACCAAGGGGTCAATTTCTAAGGATTGGCCTCTTCCTTTATATTTTATTATACAGTGGTTATAGAAAAGAATCGCCCCCGTTTAAAATAATCACATTTTATTGTTTTGTAGCCTGAAATGAAGACAGGCAGTTTTTGTTTTATCCAGCTGTATTTACTTTACGTGCAACTTATAACATCCAAGTGAAAGATATAACATCAACATGTCAGAAAAAAATAAAAAGTTTGAATTACAGAGTTGGAGAAAGGATCACCCCCTTTTATTAGTATTTTGTTGAGCCACCCTTTGCTTTCATTACGACCTTTAGTCTGTTAGGATATGTCTCTGCTAACTTTGTGCATCTAGACTTTGCAATATTTGCCCATTCTTCTTTCAAAAACTGCTTCAAGTTCCCTTAAAATTGATGGTGATCGTTTGTGGACTGCAATCTTCAAGTCATTCCACAGATTTTCAATGGGGTTTAAGTCTGGGCTCTGACTAAGCCATGCAAGGACATTCACCTTTCTCTTCTTCAACCACTGTGTGGTAATTTTTTCTGTGTGCTTTGGGTCATTGTCATGTTGGAAGGTAAACCTTCCATTGACAACTTTCTGGCAGAGGGCAGCAGATTTTCCTCAAGAATTTGTTGATATTTTTCCCCATCTATTTTCCCTTCTGTACTGACCAGTGCTCCAGTCCTGCTGGAGAGAAATTGGATTTCCGCCAGACACAAAGGCACAGGGATGAACGTGACCCCCAGCAGAAGCACTATGGCAGCAAAGGCATCCAGTGCGTCCCTGCATCCAAACTGTCTTTGACATGTGTCGGGAAATCTCGTTTGTCCTTGATGTGCATTACTCTTCCATGTGCACCTTGCTACCAAGGCCAGTTATAGGTTAGGGTGGTGGCCACTTTTTGTACAGTTGGTTGATTTGGGTGCAGGGATGCACTGGATGCCTTAGCTACCATTGTACTTTTTCTGGGCTTTATGTGCATCCCTGTGCCTTTAAGGAGGGCTCCCTCCAGGCATACTGCCCTTAATGTATCCATTCTTATATGTGCTCCTACCATGGAAATTTAGAGTAAGGACCGCAGTATATACAGAGGTCCCTTGGCATGGGCACTGTGTCTTATGCATATATTTGTAAATGCGTGCAAACGAAACCCTGTTTTTAGTGTAAATTGTTGGGGTCAACAATTTGGTTGTTTTGCATGCTGGCTGGTAAGTGTGTTGGGAAATCTCTTTTGTTTTGTAATGTGCTGTTGTGCCTTGATATAATCGGGGAATTCTTATAGGTTATCATAGCCTTTAGAATGTCATTAGAGCATAGCACTAAAGGTGACTGTGACAGGTACATGAATCTGTCTGTGTCTGCACTGAGGTCCGAGTGTCCACACTGGACACCCCTTCCCCAGTGAACTTCTACCCTCCTTCCTTCCCTGGCCACTGGACCCATCACACTGACAGGCACATGGCCAAGAAGTGTTGTACTGTGGTTGGCGGATCCTGATGGAGAACTGAAGGACTAGTCCCTCATCAGGTCAGCTTTAATTTTCATTAAAAGGGCACAGCAGTGGGCAGATCCATAGCCACTGAGTCTTAACTCTCAGTTCCCCATCAGCCCTCTCCCACACAGTGACAAGTCATTTCCCAAATATGGGCCTTGCCATACTTGGATAATGACATGACCAAGGCATTTCCTTAATTTTCAGGGATTTCCTCTCACTTCCTGTTGTGGCTATGGGACAGGAAGTGAAGGTACATCTCCCCAATAGGACACAGCTGGCAAAAAAAACCTGACATGGATTATAACCCTCCCTTACTCTATCCTAAAAAAAGTCTTGCCTATAGTTCCACTTTAAAGGAACTACTGCCAGAAATCTGGGCACCATTAAAAACAATGTGATTTCCATTGTCAAGTCGCATCTGAAATTGCAGTAGTGTGAATAGAGCCTAAACAATGCATCTAAAACAGCTATACTTCCGCAAGAAGTCACAACAGTACACACCCACTATATGCAGTGGGGCAATATGACTCGCATTTTCTTGGTATTTCCCAGAGTCCCAGTCTGACCCTGCATGCACCCATTTATAGTGTGTGTTATTCATGCAGGTCATGTTTCAAGATTACGGTGAATAATGAATTGCACTAATAGAAGATGATTGTACCAATCAGACTTTGTGTTTTCATAGAGATTGTCAGAAACCATGAATCAGACTGAGACAGAAGTACAGTTAAATCACACTTGTTTAATAATAATAATACATCTTATCTTTGCTTTGTTGCCGCTAAAGTCCCATTATTTTGGGGGCATCCCCTCTTTTTCTATCTTTTGTATCAGGGATGTTGGCAATCTAATTAGGTATAGTTGGATGTTCACTTTTTTATGTCATTAATAATAAAAAGGTAAACAGAGTAAACTTAGTCAAAACATAGCCAGAGTTCAGGAACCGGAACGGATAGTCAGACAAACCAAAATATCAGGGAGCCAGAGATGAGCGTAGTAGAACAGCAAGCAGGATCTGGAGCCTGAAGGAATGTCAGCCACGCAAGTCTTTAACAGGAACACAGGAGAGCGTCTCTAGAGATGTGACCAAGGCGAAGGCAGAGATCATCTGGGCTGGACGGCTCAAGTAGGCAGGACTGACGAGTAGGATATCAACAGGTGAGTTACTGTGGAGAAAAAGGAGCTGGCAATTGTCCGACAGCTGAGCGGCCAGCTCAGAGAAGGAAGGGTTGAGCCCAGCCCTGACAGTACCCCCTCAATGACCCCTCCCCCTCGGAGGACCACCAGGCTTGAGGGGAAAACGTCTATGGAAATCATGGAGGAGGACAGGGGCATGTACGTCCGAGGATGAGACCCAAGAGCGTACCCTTTCCAATGTACCAGGTACTGTATGCGCCCACGGAACCTACGGGAGTCAACACTGTACTTAATATTCCTCATGGTTCTCAACCTGTACAGGGTGAGGTCGAGGCACCGAGAAGGTAAAGCGGTTGCAGACCAAAGGTTTTAATAAAGAGACATGAAATACATTCGAGATACGCATATTAGAAGGAAGGTCTAATGCGTAAGCCACAGGGTTAATACAGGAAAGGCCCAATAAAACGAGGTGCGAACTTCAGAGGGGGGTCACTAATTTGGAGGTTGCGAGATGACAGCCAGACCCTGTCCCCAGCCTGGTAGGAAGGCGCAGGCAGGCCTCTGCGGTCAGCATGGAGTCTGTGCCTATCATTAGCATGTCGCAAAGCCTCCTAGACTTGTGCCCAAGTGGCGCGAAGACCATGGAGATGCTCCTCTAACGCAGGAATACTCTGCGGAACAAATGAGTCAGGCAACATGGAAGGTTGGAAACCATAGTTCACCATAAATGGGGACAATAGGGAAGCAGAATTCAAGGCACTATTGTGAGCAAACTCCGCCCACGGTAAGTTCTGACCAGTTGTTATGATGCTCAGAAATATAGCAACGTAGGAATTGCTCCAAAGACTGATTGGCTCGTTCTGCGGCCCCATTAGACTGCGAGTGATACGCAGAGGAGAAAGCAAGCTGAATTCCCAACTGTGCACAAAAAGGTTTGCCAGAACCGGGACACAAACTGACTACCCCTGTCTGAGACGATCATTTGGGTAGCCCATGTAAGCGAAAGATTTCCCGAGCAAAAATGGAAGCCATTTCCTTAGAAGTGGGCAACTTCTTAAGTGGAATACAATGGGACATTTTCGAGAACCGGTCAACCACCATAAGGATAACTGTGTTGCCCTAGGAATTGGGTAACTCCACAATGAAATCCATAGACAGGTAGGTCCAGGGCCTCACTCCATTGGGTATGGGTTGTAGGAGGCCCACTGGAAGTTGTCGTGGAGTCTTATTCTGAGCACACACAGAACAGGCAGCTACAAAGGCGGTTACATCAGCACATAGACTAGGCCACCAAAATTGTTGGGAAATGGCCCAAAAGAGTTGATTCTTCCCATGGTGACCAGCAGCCTTGGGAGAATGGCAAGTCTGGAGCACTGCAGTACGGAGACTTTCTGGGACAAAACAGCGGTCACAAGGTTTCTCAGGAGGAGCATGGACCTGAGCGGCAAGAACTTTGTCACCCAAAAGAGAAGTGAGACTGGTGCGAACCGTATTTTACGATCAGGAGGAATCGCAGGAACCGGAACAGACTCCATCTTGGAAGTGGAGAAAAATTGTTGCGACAAAGCCTCAACCCTTACATTCTTAGTACCGGGTAAGAATGAGACAATGTAATTGAAACTAGACAAGAAAAGAGCCCATTGCGCCCTTCTGGGAGAGAGACGTTTAGCCTCAGACAAGAATGTGAGATTCTTATGGTCAGTAATGAGAACCAGCACAGTGGTACCTTCGAGGAGATGTCTTCATTCTTTCAGGGCTTAAAATCTCGTAATTGCACTCCGCAGGTCACAATTTCTTGGGAAAAGTAGCCACAAGGATGCATAGCGCTCTGAGGTAGGACGTTGAGACAGAAGGGCGCCAATTCCAGTCTCAGAAGCATCAACCTCAAGGATAAAAGGTAACGTAGGATCAGGATATGCTAACATCAGTCAGGAGCTTGACCAGAGACTTTTTTTTAGTATTTTTGTCTCTTTATATCTTGTCAACCCTCTTACCTGCACTATCCCTTGGGGCATTTTTTCTAATTCCTTAAACCCACAGGTCGGGGCCACTGTAGGACTGCTGAAAGTTTTTTTGGGTCCATCAAGAAATCGGCAGTGGAAATGACCTAGCCCAGGAATTTAACCTGTTCACGATGGAATTCACACTTCTCCAATTTACAATAGAGATTGTTCTCTTTCTGAAGCACACAACTGATATCTGTGTGGTGGCTCTCCAGGGACTTGGAAAATATGAGGATATTGTCGAGATAAACCACCACACATAACTGCAACAAATCTTAGAGGACATCATTAATTCCTGGAAAACTGCCGGAGCGTTAAAGGCCAAAAGGCATTACGAGGTACTCATAATGGCCTGTTCAGGTATTAAAAGCAGTTTTCCACTTGTTGCCCTACTTAATCCCCATGAGGCTGTATGCCCCTCTCAAATCACGATTTGTGAAAACCGTTGCTCCCTTGAGGCGGTCAAATAAATCCATGGAATCGAATAGGCATTCTTAATCGTGAAACGATTGAGACCCCTATAATCAGTACAAGGTCTCAGTTCACCACTCTTCTTCACAAAGAAGAAACCAGCACCAGCAGGAGATGAGGATTTGCGGATGAAACCTCGAGAGTGCGTCTGCAACATACTCCGCTATGGCCCTATCCTCCAAGACTGACAAATGGTAAACCCTGCCACGAGGGGGTATGGCACCAGGTTGAATCATACAACCGGTGTGGAAGCAAACTACAGGCTTGACCTTTTGTCAAAGACATTGCTAAAATTGCAGTACTCCTCCGGCAGGGAGGAGAGTGAAGAGGTGCACAGGACCTTAGCTACCTTCTGGAAGCATGACTTTGCATTGTGGCGACCAGGAGAGAACCTCAGCACGGAGCCAATCAAAAGAGGGGTTGTGCCTCTGTAACCAAGGATAACCAGCAGAAACTTATCTGAGGAAATAGCTTGGAATTGGATTATCTCATGGTGAAGGGCCCCTACAGCCATGGACAATGGAACAGTCTCATGAGTCACATGGGCAGGCTGTAGAGGTCTCCCGTCAAGAGCCTCAGTGGCAAGGGGAGTGTCATGCAGCTGCAGCGGAATCAAGTGCTTTTGATACAAAGGCGGCATCAATAAACAGGCCTGCAGCCCCAGAGTCGATTAGAGCCTGTCTTTCGACAGACGACTCAGCCCAAGAAAGGGTACCCGAAACCAGGGGCTTATCCTTCAGGATAACTGGGGACGAAGCAATTGCCACCCAAGGTCTGTCCGAGACAGGACCTCAAGGATCGGGCATTCCCTAGATGGGTAGGACAAGAATTCAAAAGTGACCTGCCTGGCCACAAAGGCACAATCTCTCCCACCTCCTAAGCGTTCTCTCCTCCGCAGAGAGACGCGTGAAGACCGAGTGCATGGGTTCATCTTCACAGACCGACTCTGTACCAGGAGGCATGGAAGGTGAGGGAGGCAAGGGTGGGACTGCAAAGTTCGGAGACAAATGTACAGGAGGCTTCCTCAAGCGCTCCTTAAAAGGAAGTCTTTCTCGGAGTTTGGAGTCAATGAGGATGGCAAACGTGATCAACTTCTCCGGGTCAGTGGGTATATCTCGGGCTGCTATCTCATCCTTGATGGTATCCAAGAGACCATGAGAAAAAGCAGCCATGAGGGCCTCGTTGTTCCACGCAACCTCTGCTACCAGAGTACAGAATTCAGTGGCGTAATTGGCAACAGTTCTCATACTGTTTGATGGACATGAGGCACTTGGCAGCTGAAGCGAAGCATACGGGAATGTCTAATACCCTTTTAAAAGAGGCCACAAACTCTGGATAACTCAAGACAATAGGTTTTTTTCATCTCCCATAGAGGGTTTGCCCAGGCCAAGGCTCTCTCAGAAAGCAAAGATATCACAAAACCTACTTTGCTTCTGTCCGTGGGAAACGCCTGGGGCAGCATCTCAAAGTATATCTCAACCTGGTTGAGAAACCCTCTGCATTGGACTGGATCACCCCCAAATCGCTGGGGAAGCAGAGGGGAACCAGACATACCTCCTTATAGGGGTAATACTCGAGGTGGGTGCCTGCACAGAGACTGGAACAGCAGCAGGGGCGGCCTGCAACACAGGTTGTACCGGTGCAGCCACAGTGGGAGATTCCAGGTGATTTGTATCGCCATGGCAAACTGATCCATTCGGTGATTCTGCTCATCCAATCTGGAAAAAATATTACCAACAAGTGGATTGACTGCATCTTCTGAATTCATGGCCTTCGCCTACTGTCAGAAACCATGAATCAGACTGAGACAAAAGTACAGTTAAATCACACTTGTATAATAATAATAAAATTAATAAAAAGGTAAACCAAGTAAACGTAGTCAAAACATAGCCAGAGTTCAGGAACCGGTTAGTCAGACAAGCCAAAACGTCAGGGAGCCAAAGATGAGCGTAGTAGAACAGCAAGCAGGATCTGGAGCCAGAAGGAATGTCAGACAAGCAAGTCTTTAACGGGAACACAGGGGAGCGTCTCTATAGACGTGACCGTGGCGAAGGCAGAGATCATCTGGACTGGACGGCTTAAGTAGGCAGGACTGACTAGCAGGATATCAACAGGTGAGTCACTGTGGAGAGAGAGGAGCTGGCAATTGGCCAACAGCAGAGCGGCCAGCTTTGATCAGCCGTGCTATTTACTAGTGCTTGTAGTTCAATAAAGAGACACTACTATCTTGCCTATTGAGGGTAAAGTGACAGTGTCTTTGCAAAGAGTGTCCGAGTGCACTAATACTCAACTTGCCAACTATCTCCCCCTACTCCTTCTTCCATCACAGTCATTACTAAAATGCCCAGTGTCCAGTTAGGGAGAGCCAGAAGTGTCACGTGACATTACTCCCTTTGTCGGATGACACTTCTGGAGCCCGGTGTTCTGTCAAAATAGCCAATTTATCAAGAGCTCCAATTACGTCACTTCCTGTTAATCTAAATCATCAGTATTTGGAGATTTAGACGAGTTGCTGTTTTGACACAACACCGGCAACCGTATACACTCTGGTACACGAAGAGTTTGCTGTCTTGACTAAACAACGGCTAAGGAGGAAAAAGTTGTCGCCACCCTGGAGGCGGCCATGTTGTTGGTTAGTATCAAGCGGACTAACGATGTCCGCTCATAATATCGTGTACAGGAGTGTACATGCTTGCCGGTGTTGTTTAAAACAGCAAGTCATCTAAATCTCCAATTACTGATGCTTTAGAGTAACTGGAATTGACGTGATTGAAGATCTCGATGAATTGGCTATTTTGACAGGACACCAGTGATTGACAGCTAAACCCCCTGCATTGTTACATGGGAGGAAGTCACATGACCTCCGCAAGCAATCAGGTATTGCTACCAGCAGCAGCAGGAAATGTGGATATGGTGAATATCCATGGGAATAGTATTAAGTTTTAAACAATTTGTGATAAAAAAAGAAAATGAAAGAAACAAACATTTTAGCTGTGCTATTTTCATAGGGATATAGAGTGGATCCATTATTAGACAATTAGATTTTTTTTTTATATAAAACCCAGCTCCAGCTAGAACCTTTTTAAAAAAACTCAGAAGGATATAACTCTTTGTAAGGTTGTCATTACTGTCTGACCTTTATTGGAGAGGTTTCTTTTTGCTCCCTTTCCTGGGGACAGAGGGACAGGAAGTGATTGTAAATCTCCAATTGGAACAAATATGGCAACAATAACATTTTTTTTCATATAGGGTGTAGCGTTAGGCCAGTGTTCTGTCAAAATAGCCAACCAGTCAAACTCCAACTACTTACCTTCCGGTTTCTTTAAACCATCAGTAATTGGAGATTTTGACGAACTGCTGTTTGGACACAACACCGGCAACCGAATACAGTCTGGTGCGTGATATTATGAGCGGAGATTGTTACTCCTCTCCAATACTAGCCAACAAAATGGCCGCCTCCGAGGCGGCGACAACTTTGTCCACATTAGCCGCTGTGCTGTCAAAACATCTAAATCTTCCTGTATCGGACTGTATTCAGTTGCCGGTGTTGTGTCCAAACAGCAATTTGTCAAAATCTCCAATTACTGATGGTTGAAATAAACCGGAAGTGACGTGGTTGGAGTTTCTGAGGAGCTGGCTAATTTGACAGAACACCAGCCATACACGGAGCAAATTTCTTTCCTGCAACCACGGATAGACAGTGTTGATGCGGGAATCCCTCCTGCCGGTGTCCCAATACATTTGACAGTATAGTGTATATTCTGTGCCTCTTACGCCTGGTGAGGTATATTGTACATGCCTAACTTCTGGTAAAGGTATATTGTGTTCCCCTGTCTCCTGGTGAGGTGCACTGTGTGCCCATAACTCTTGGTAAGGTATATTTATTTTCACAAGCTCCTGGTGAGGTTAATTGTATGCCCCTAAGTCCTTTTATGGCATATTGTTTACCCATAACTCTTGGTGCAATATATTTAATGCTGAGGTATATTGTGTGTCTGTAACTCTGGGTGAGTGTACTCTGCTTAAGTGTCGGTTCACACAGGGGCAAATGTCAGGCGACTTGGCTGCCTGACAAGTCACGCTCCGTTCTGTACTATGGAACTGTTCTAATAGGAGCGACTCAGGTTGCTCCGACTTAGAAAAAGGTTCCTGTACTACTTTGGGACGACTTCAGGGTGACTTGCATTGACTTCTATGCTGAAGTAGTGTGCAAATCATCTTGCATAGTCGCTCTGTAAGTCGGGTTCTCCCTGTGTGAACCGGTACTTAATGAACCTGACAGCAGTGTCTGTGGTGCTGACATCGCAATCTCTGCTCTTGGTATTTCTCTCCTGGATGATTATTGTTATGAAAGGCTATGCTTTTGCATCCAGGCTAAACCTGAATGTGATGACATATCTAGGAGATATTTTTTATGAGGATTTTTATTCCTTAACACGCCCTGAATATTCTGTGATGGACTAACACTGAGTATAACAATCTTAGGCAGTCCAAAGATGATGCAATTTTCTTTTACTACAAGGAAATCGCTTGTTTCCCCCATGAACGTTGACTGCAAAAATCCGGCATGCTGGTTGTACGCAAGTCGATCGATGGATCAAGTTCGGTACAACTGCCTGCTCATCGATGGTTTAAACCACCTATGGCTATCTTTAGGTTGCATGGATGGGTTTCTCTTTTTTTGTTGCACATTGGTTTCTGTTATCTTAGCTGTTAGTGCCGGTTCACACTAGAAGCGGCACGACTTGCAGGTCGCCTCACCGAGGCCACCTGCACACGACTGCCACGGCGACTTGCAAAACGACTTCTGTATAGAAGTCTATGCAAGTCGCCCCCAAAGTAGTACAGGAACCTTTTTTCTAAGTCGGAGCGACTTGCGTCGCGTGTTTACTGAAGTGAAGGTGGGTTTAGCAACGTTTATGGGCGTGTTTGCTGTACGTATTTAAGCTGTAGAGGTAATGCTCAGCTGTTGATTTTCGGAGTGTCCTATGTACTCCATTGGCGCTTGCGCAGTAGAGGGCGGACACTATCCGATGCCAGGCACTGCGCTTGCGCAATAGAGGGCAGACACTATCCAATGGGGGACTATTTTCGATAGGACACCGGGACTTCATTTACACTTCAGCTATCAACAGCGGAACCTCACTGACAGCCAGTGTTAATTTTGGCAGCAAATTTTGATTTAGTTTTAGTCTTAGGACTAAAATGGCATTTTAGTTTTAGTCCTATTTTAGTCTTCTGCAAGTGTTTTAGAACGTCGTATTTAGTCGACTAAATCTCCAGTACATTTTAGTCGACTAAAACTTATAGTTGTCTAAAATCGAATGGGTGTAATTAAATTGTAATGCATTTCCCTACAATTTCCAAACTCATTATATACTACTGCTGGAGTGAAAAATCCAATATGTTGTTATTAATTATTAGGTTTGAACATGCCCTAC
The DNA here is from genome assembly GCF_042186555.1 of Aquarana catesbeiana. Taxonomy (NCBI): domain Eukaryota; kingdom Metazoa; phylum Chordata; class Amphibia; order Anura; family Ranidae; genus Aquarana; species Aquarana catesbeiana. The sequence continues at coordinate 90,652,010 of NC_133331.1, forward strand.
AGACAAAAATGTAATCGTCGTATAACATCTTTATTTAAGTAAAACCATTTCAGCAAGAATATTGCTGTTTTGACAAAAGGCTAATGTAAAAATACCAAAAAAAACCCCCCAAAAAATAAGAACTCTTTGCATGACTGTCATGCCAACAGTAAAGCATTTTGAGACAATCATGTGTGCGGTTGGCTTCTTCTCAGCAAGGGAGTGTGGGCCCACTCACAATTTTGCCTAAGAACACAGCCATGAATAAATGGTACAAAAACATCCTCAGGCTCTAAGAACAACTTCTCCTAACCATCTAAGAACAGTTTGGTGATGAACAACCATGCCTTTTCCAGCATGATGGAGCTCCTTACCATAAGGCAAAAGTGATTTTCTAAGTGGTTTGGGGAAGTGGGAACAAAAAACGGAAATTTTGGGTCCATAGCCAGGAAACTACTTAGACCTTAATCCCTTTGTGAACCTGTGGTGGACCTGTGGTCATGGTCAATCTGACCTCAAAAGTCTGGTGAGTGAACCAAAAAACCCCACGAATTCTAACAAGCTGCAAGCATTGATTATGCAAGAATGGACAGTGCCACTGCCAGTGCTGGTTCCAGATCAGTCAGGAATCAGGATGTGGTGCAGAAGTTGATTGACAATGACAACATGCCAGGCCCAGGGCGAATTACAGCAGAGGTCTTGGAAAAAGAAGGGTCAACATTGCAAATATTGACTCTTTGCATAAACTTAATCTAATTGTCAATAAAAACATTTGACACTTATGGAATGCTTTACCAGATACAATGATCTGACACAAATGTTAGATCATGTATACCAGATACATCTGACACAAAAAGATCTAAAAACACTGAAGCAGCACTGGCAGACATTGTCAAAATTATTAATATTGGTGTCATTTTGGCCATAGCTGTACATGTACATGGCCAAGTACAGCACATACAGACAGCAGCACATTGCACAGGCACTGTTACTACCGGTCTGGCACAGGCACAGCATAATAAACTAATACTTGAGGGTAATGCTTATTTCTGCAATAAGAATAAGTTTACTGTCAGTTTATTATTTCAACAGTTCTAATTCTCAGATACATTCAAAGAAAAAGTACAATAATGCCATTAGTGTGTGGATTTACTGGATTATAGCAGTCACCACTTTTTATCAACTCCTCTCTCTCTCTCTTTGCATTCGCAATGACAATAATTAGATGTAAATATCACACTAAAAGACTACTGGGGCAAGGACCCCGGCGTAAGGTAAGGCTCAAAGGCTGCCCTTTCTGACTGTTACTAATCTATTTTTCTTTTTCATTAGTGTGATATTTACCTATATTGTCAAGTTTGTCAATGCTAAGAGAGCGAGTGCAAGGCAAGTTGATAAAAAGTGGTGGTTCTTGTTTTATCCATATACTAATGGCATTTGTAGCCTGAGCCTCAGCCTATGCATTTTTCCTATGAATTTAATTGACAATTAAAACTGTTGAACTATTGATTCTTCCTATCGCAATAAGCACAACCCACAAGTATTAGGTATGCTTCTTATGTTAGAAATACCTGAAGAGAATAATAAAACACTTTGTTTCAATTCATTTTAAGGAAGGCACTTTGTGCCAACATGACCCTTGCTCTATTCGGCCGGCCTCTAGAGAGGTCACATGTAACACTGAATACCCTCTCTGTAAATGCGGGAGGAGAAGCTTGCATAGCCAGCAGGTCTAATTCAAAAGGTTTTAACTGGTTATAAAGTGTCACTCTTTGACAGCCAAAAATCTGTTGCGGTGTCCTCACCAATGGCAACTTGGTGCAAAAGCTCTTTCTTATGTTTTGTGATATGCTGCTCTATGCTGTTTGGGGTGATCTAAGAATGAAGCAAAATGCTGGCTCACACTCCCTTTCATCTTCTGTGCAATTGTGGCAAGGTCTTGGTAGCTAGTGTTCTGTTTAAAGTCCTCAAGATGGCTGAGCAGATCAAAGAGGGCAGGGACATGGGCATGATGTCACTCTGGAGAGTTTTAGTATGTTCTGCAAAAGGCAGCAATTAGGTCATGCAATGATGTGAGCTTTTGTTATTCACTAGGGAGCAAGCTGTCCCATCCTATGTTTGCGATTTGGCAGACTGACTCTTTTTCAGTTTGAGGAGTCTTGCGATCATGTTGAATGTACTTGACCAGCGTGTGAGGCAGTCATTATAAAGAATAAGGCCACAATGCTTCAATAGCTTCTGTGTTGCAATCATAGGTGTGTGCAGCCTTTTGCATTAGGGTGTGCACCCTTAAGCTCAAACACACATGCATGTGTATATGCCTACATATATATGCCCCCGGCACATTGATCTCCCTGCCAGCACAGTGAAAGAGAAGATCATAGACACTTCTCTTATGGCAGAGCCAGTAAGAGGGAGATCTTTCCCATGTTCCTGCTGCTACACAGAGCGATAACACTAATGCGCATGGGGTGATTAGGGTGTGCCTTGGCACCCCCGGCACACCATGTGCACACGCCTATGGTTGGAATTGAAGACTTACGGAAGAGGTTCACTATTGATCTTTATCCAGTATTCTCTTCACACTTGCCTCCTTATGCACCATGTGAACCACAAGTTGCAAGGTATGCACTACACATGGTGTCCGGTCCATTTCGATCAGTTGGTATCTAACAAGTGGAACACACAACCAAATAAGCATAAAGTATAGAGAAGGTTTCTGTTCCATTATATTATTTTATCACCTAACATCTTATGGGAATACTTTTAGAGTACACAAAACTACAAATAAAGTGGGAAAAAAAACAAATGTGCACCCGTAGAGTAGAGCAGATAGCACCCCCATATCAATCATCTCATATCCATGTCAACCATATTCCCACCAGCACAAGTGTTCCTTTCCAGAGTACCTTTCACTGGTCCCACACCACTAAACCTGCTTGGATTCTTTATGTTACTACCCTAAAAACATCATTGTAGTCCTTTTTACTGAATAAGACCTATAAAGATTTAAGGCCTGTACATGCAATCAGAAAATCGTACAAACAAATACCGCTTTCAAAGCGATCGTACGATAATCTAATTGTTAGTACACAGCTTTCGTCTGAAATTTTCCGAAGGGACAAACAAAACTTTTCCTATACCAAACCAGATCATTTGATTCTAGTTTAATCAGTACAGTTTTTGTCCGAAAATACAATAAAAATACACTACAACACATGACATCACAAGAATTTTCATACTTTAGTAACCTTTTCATTTTCAATCTGGAAACTAACATTCCAAAAAAAAAAAAAAAACGGATGATCATTCGTCCGATAATCTCATCGTGTGTACTATGCTTAAACAGGATGTCAATTTAACTTGTGATTATGTAATAAAGGCTGTAGATTTGCAGACTACACTTAATGATGTTCCTTTTTTTTTTTTTTTTTTCCCCTTTCTCCTTTAACTCTATTAGCTGATAACAGGACGAAAAAGAAAATAACACACCGAGAGAGGAAGCAAGATTTCTCCGCTTTTAAGCAAACCGATAACGAAATGAAGGTTAAAATATCACCACAGCTTCTCTTGGCTATGCACCGTTTCTTAGCAACAGGCAAGTGTAGCTTATCACAGTTTGAGATCACCAACAATCTTGGCGCTGGTTCCTGACTGGAGATGGGAGGGTAGTGAAGGTTGGACTTGTTCCCAATGGTCCCCTCTGTTCCCGCTTACTTGCTTCCTGTGAGCATCTGACATTCTTTTCAAAACAAATGCAACACATTAGCCAAGGTCAACACCTGTTCTCTAGTAGACTTTTTATCGCTGCATTACAATCTGTATGCATCAAAAAATCATGCGAGATGGATTTTTTATGAATGAAAATGAAAATACGCTTAATTGGGAACTGTTTATTTTTCTTCTAATTTCCACAAACATATGTATGTAAGGTTTACATTTTATTGCATGACTTAAAAGGGAAGTGGTTGTTAACCCCTACATATACTCAGTGAAGTGACTAGCCTCAGATCATACACAGAGATGAAACAAATCCTCTTACATAAGTTGTATACGTTTATCTGCAGTCTTCTCTTCTCTGCATCCACTCAAGGTCCAGAATATATAAGCTTGTCTGAGCTATCAGAAAAAAGGGAATGAAGAGCTGAGGTTACACTCTGCACAGCTTAGTGAGAAGATCTCCGAGAGATGAGTGGAGGGAAGGAACTCCCCCAAACACAGCACACAGGGCCAGAGCTGAGGCTGTCAGCTGGAGATCCATCCCCTGTCACCATTTTTTTTTTTTTTTCTTGGTGTTAGGAAAACTTGTCAGAAGTGATTCATGCTGGTAGCAAAGGAACAAAGCAGCAGACAGAAATAAACGTAGTGCTCTTAATTGAGACAAATGCAGATTGTTCCAATCTGCTTTGTTCAGAGTTAATGTCTGTGGTTTACAACCGCTTTAAATGTAAAAAAAAAAAACAAACTACTATTTACACTATATAAATAGCTATATAGAGTTAAATGAAGTAAAAAGGTATTAAAAAAGTCTATCAATGCCTGTTTGTTATTAAGGCCCGCTAAGCAAATAAAGCTGGCCATACACTTCGATTTTAGAAAAAATATAAAAGATACCCCCATCCTAGCTATATACAGTGTGGATGGATGAATCTCATGCGTTGCCTTTTGTTGTCAGAATACCTGAACAATGGCCGCATTTGATTGGATGCAGCTGCTGTTCAGCTGACCATTTTCTACCTGGCTCCTTTGAATTTTCAGTCACAGGATGTTGGGTGGGAGGGGAGCAACAGGGCCACCCACTAATTTGGGTAATTAGTAAATGGCCGAAATTCAAACCGTGTATGGCCAGGTTTCATTTCTATGGCATGTCATTGGAGTTCCATCAGTGAGATCTATTGTATATTGTATACATTTATAGGTAAAGTTGATCCAGGGAAAATCCGATTGCCTCTTGGGGGATCAGGAAGGAATTTTTTCCCCTGCTGTAGCAAATTGGAGCATGCTGTGCTGGGGTTTTTTGCCTTCCTCTGGATCAACTGAGGGTATAAAATTGGGTATATTGGATTGTACGATATTTTTTATTTTATTTATTGTTTTTAAGGTTGAAATGGATGGACTTGTGTCTTTTTTCAACCTGACTAACTATGTAACTATGTAAAGATGAGCTCCGGCGTGTTCGCACACCCCACGTGCAGAGCCCGCCAGGAAGTCGGCACTGCGCTAATCACAGGCAGTGAGACATTGTCCTGATGCGGGGCTGCAGAGATCAGGAAATGTCTCACTGCCTGTGATTAGCGCAGTGCCGACTTCCTGGCGGGCTCTGCACGTGGGCTGTGCGAACATGCCGGAGCTCATCCTTAATTGTATACTAGAGTTTAAAGACACATGGGTGTCCCATCCACTATGAGGGATCCCAGTTCTGGATAATAAATGCTCCAAAAAAAGCATGATAAATGACCAGGGTGAGGGGCAGAGCTAGATATTTTGGAGAGGGGATCGTCAGGCCTTGCTGATATGTTTTTTAAGATTGCTAGCTCCTAAGTGGTCATATATATCCTCCCTTCACTACTTAGTGAGTCACTGACCAGAACAAGCATGCAGATTTGATGTACTGATACATATCTGACTACTTGGTTTGTTTCAGATTAGTGACTCAGTAGAGGTGAAGAGGAATGGGCCAGTGCGATAGACGTAAAGCTTGCATCTTAACATAGCTACTCTGACAGTTTGCCTTTACGGCTTCACACTGTGTGCAGTGACCTGCATTCTTTTCTGCACTGAAAGAACCCAAGACACTACAAGGGGCATGTACATTGCGTTCAAAATGAACGGGCTGAAATCGCCCTACATCAAACTGCATGTGGATTGCACAGGAACACACAGCACGATCCTGTGTGATTCACATGCAGTTCCTAATGAGCAGTTTAAAGAAAAATCACTGTTTACCAATTTTAATGTGCACATTAATTGAACCTACAAACATTATATTGTGTAAACATTCTCAAATCCTTTATTTAATCAGCCTTGAAATTTCAGCACTGATCTTCTGTTGATACCAAATATAATGAAGCTGCTTTGGAAAACTGAAGCACTGATCGTAGTAGCCAAAGTCCAGACATCATTGTCATAGTTCACATAGAAAAGTGAAATGAGGAGATCATTATGGTTATTGGCCCCTTTGTTCCAGTTTTTTTCCAATCTTAGTTATCTGTTAAGGTGTCATAAACTAGTTCCTGGAATCAAAAATCTGCTTTGGGTAATTGTTAATACCCTCTTGGCTATGTGTGTTTAATTGGCTTTGGTATGTTTTTCGACAGAAGTTGATGCCTTTAGTTCATGTCAGATGTCAGAGAAGATTCTTCTGAGGCTGCTCAAACATCCCAACGTCATCCAAGAACTAAAATTTGATGACAGAAACAAGAAGTCTCCTGAATACTACCTCTACCAGCGCAATAAGCCGGTGGATTACTTTGTGCTTGTTTTACAGGTCAGGCTGGAAGCGGGGAGCTTTACATTCTTTAACTTTTTTGCCATACATTGGATGCTTTGATTAATAATTTACTGGAGTGTGTGTGTGTGTGTGTTTGTACATTATTTTGTACATTCTTTGATACAGGCAGCTTTATATATAGTTATATATAAAACAATCAAGATATATAACCTTTGACTTGGTTTTAATACGCTAGGGATATACTGGGTATGAAGCTGGTAAACACTGTTTATCAAAGGCCCAAAATGCTGATAAGATTCTTTGGTATCTAGCAGTAAGAGTAGATGTAATTATCAGCTGCAGCTATATCACCATGCTTGATTGTAAAGTACAATAAGGATTTATAAAGATTTTCTCTAAATGTAACCTTTGGACGTTTATCACTGATTAGATACAGAGACTCTTATCTGGCCTTGTACTGCCCATTCTTAGTTCTCAGTTAACAAAATATACATACTGCTGTGCTCAGGTCTGCTCAATCTTCTGATATTTACACGGATGAGTTCAGGTAATCGCACTAAAAACTGTTTTTGGTCTTCAGTTCTTGTTTACAAGTATTCGGTAACTGAGAATTGGATATGTGTGTGATTGCCGCATCTGACAGTTAAAAATTTGGTTTTAAAGCTGAACCCCTAGCAAAGGCTGAATACACATTTGAAATGTTTTGTACATGCTTACGTAACTTACTAGGTTTTGTAATTCTGTTGAGCCAGTCTTGTAATCCAGGCACCCCTTCCAGGCACCTTAGCCAGGCCCAGAACCTCTTTGTAGACTATACTATACTGCAGGTAGGCATTACAGCAAGATCCAGAAGCTGCCTCAGACAGTAATTGTACAAAAAAGCAGTAACTAGCACACAGTTATCCCCCATCATAAGCATTTTCCCTGTAAACCATATAATGGTGATCAGTTGAGAATGCTGTCTCTCCCTCTCCAGAGTGCGGTTTTTTCAAGGGATTACAGGAACTGATCTGAAATTGACCTGTACTGTGCATATGCTCACCTGCATATGTTCACCTAAACCCTGACCCTATATATAACTTCCTTTCCCTATGCTCCCCCAGCATTCTGTTTTTCAGCAGCATCAAAATCAATCTAGTTGGTGCTTGCATATAACCTTCTCCCTGAACCCATGCACTAGCTTTTGTGTTTTGAGTGTGTGACATCAGCCCCCATGTCAAGAAGTGCTTGGGTATTCAAATTCATGTGTGGTTGTGTAATGTAATTCTATCATTGCTTGTAATGGTTTTAGTTATGCACATGAAAGCGAACTGCTTAATATATAACCTTAACGTGTATGTTTATGATTGGAAAATGTTCCTGGGTTTACTTTGTAATTATTAAGTAGCTGCCCACACTTGCCTATATAGGCTTTGCTCTTTTTGCACCTTGCCAGTCTCCTTATTTCATAGAGCTTATACTAGGCAGGATCTCTCTCACCCAGGTAGACCTATTGACACACATGTAATCCAGACAGCCTGCTTTAGACTTTAGATCACACAAGAAAGCCATATTTTATTTTTATTTGCAAGAAAATTTCTTTACTTAAAAATGTCAAGTGGTAAATCTGACCTGTTCTTTGTTGATTCAGGTTATGTGTACATTTCAATGGCAACCTGTGTGGCTCAAGTCCAAAGTTAAAAAAGCTATAAATAATCAGAAAAGAGCTTTCAAAAAAATATAAAAATGAAGGAACACTAATATAATTTAAATGTTACAAAGAATATAGCAGAATTTGTAGAAAGGAAATCAAGGCTGCAAAAATTCAAAACAACCGACAGATTGCAAAGGAAAGTAGGACAAACCCCCAAAAATTCTTCAAATCTAATAATAGTAAAAAGGTCAGGTTTGAGCATGTAGGCCCTTTACAAAATAATCTAGAGTGGGTGATTGGGGACAAAGAACACAAATTTATTAAATACCTTCTTAAGCTCATGGAGAAGCTCAAGTCTATCATAGGGATGATATTGACACAATCCCAAATGAACAATTATGACTCAAAACTGTTTTTGTCCAGAAATATTTAGACATAGTAAAGATGAAGAAAGCACCTGGGACAGATGGCATCCACCCATGTGTCCTAAAAGAATAGAGCTGTCATTTCAAAGCCATTGTTTCCAATTGTTAGATACTCTTTAATGACTGCAATAGTACCACTGGATTGGCGTATGGCCAATGTAGTGCCTATATTTAAAAAGGGATCATAGTCTTTAACAAGTAACTATAGACCTATTAGTTAAACTTCTATAGTTGGGAAGATACTGGCGAGTTTAACTGCTTAGCGTCCGCGCTATATAGCCAGATGACGGCCACCCCTTTGCACACTCCCCGCGTGCCCCCTGTTGGTCGCTCGCGAGTCAGAGAGACTCGGCTGATCAGAGTAAGGGGCCTATCCCGGCCCCTTACCATGTGATCAGCTGTCAGTCAATGACAGCTGTTCACGTAATGTGAACAGAAGATCGGTAACCTTTTTTTTTTTCTCCTCACACTGACAGCGGAGGAGAAAAAAAAGCCGATCACTGGCTTCTGTGAAAGGGACATCGGTCCCGAAGAGGCACAGCCACATCATCTGTGCCACCAGTGCTGCCTGCCAATGCCATCAATGCCCACTAGCGGTGCCAACCAGTGCCACCTAGCAGTGCTGCCTATCAGTGCCACCTATCAATGCCCTTCAGTGCCACCTATCAGTGCAGACCAGTGCCACCTATTAGTGTCCACCAGTGCCAGCTTATCATTAGCATACATCAATGAAGGAGACAAATTACCTGTTTGCAAAATTTTATAACAATATAGAAAACTGTTTTTTGTTTTTTCCAAATTTGCAGTCTTTTTTTGTTTTAACAAAAAAAAAAAAAACAGCAGTGAATAAATGCCACCAAAAAGCTCTATTTGTGGGGAAAAAAAATATAAAAATGTAATTTGGGTACAGTGTTGTATGACCGCGCAATTGTCATTCAAAGTGGGACAGCGCTGAAAGCTAAAAATTGGTCTGGGCAGGAAGGGGGTTTAAGTGCCCAGTAAGCAAGTGGTTAATAAAAGACCTATAAAAGATAAATAATAAAAGAACAAGTTCTTGCTAGAAAAAAAAATATTTTAAGCAATAGTCCGCATGGATTCATGAAAGACAGAAGTTGTCAGACAAATATGTTTTTATGAGGAGATAAGTAAAACCTTAGACAAAGGTGTGGCTGTGGACATAGTATTCTTGGATTTTGCAAAAGTGTTTGACACAGTTCCTGACACACGGCTCATGTGTAAGGTAAAGTCTACAGGCTTGGAAAGATCAATTTGTAAATGGATAGAAAACTGGCTAAAAGACCATAATCTGAGAGTAGTGGTTAATGATTCATACTCTGAATGGTCTAAGGTTATTAGTGGTGTACCCCAAGGTTCAGTGTTGGGACCCTTACTTTTTAATATATTTATAAATGATATAGGGTGTGGGATTAAAAGTACCATTTCAGTGTTTCCAGATGACACCAAGCTATGCAGTGGAATAACATCCTTACAGGATGTCTCCAACTTACAAGCCAACCTCAATGCACTGTCTAATTGGGCAACTAGGAGGCAAATGGTATTTAATGTTGAAAAATGTAAAGTTATGCACGGGGCGGGGGCTAAAAACATGCATGCATCTTACATACTAGGAGGAGAACAGCTGGGGGGAGTCGATGATTGGAGAAGGAGCTGGGTGTTCTGGTAGATCATAGGCTTAATAGCATGCAATGCCAAGCTGCAGTTTCCAAAGCGAGCAAAATTGGATTTTGCTCTTGTATTAAGAGGGGCATGGACTGCAGAGAGAGAGACATCATTTTTTCCCCTGTTCAGATCATTAGTAGGACCTCATCTGGAATAAGCAGTTCAGTTTTGGGCACCAGTTCACAAAAAAGTGCAGGGAAAGGGCAACCAAACTGATAAGAGGCATGGAAGAGCTCAGCTATGAGTAAAGATTAGAAGAACGAGATTTATTCTCTCTTGAGAAGATGGATTAAAAGGAGATATAATCAACATGTATAAATACGTAAGTGTTCCTTATAGTGAACTTGGTGTTGAGTTATTCACTTTAACGTCATCACAGAGGACAAGGGGGCGCTCTTTACGTCTGGAGGAAAAGAGATCTAAATCTCTAAATGCACAAAGGCTTTATTCATTGTAAGAGCTGTGAAAATGTGGAATAGACTTCATCAAGAGCTGGCTCTGACCAGCTCGGTAGGTTTTTTTAAAGGCCTGAATTCTTTTTAGAGACACATAATTTAACTGGATACTAATATTTATAGGTGAAGTTGATCCAGGAAATATCCGATTGCCCCTTAGGGGATCAGGAAGGAATTTTTTCCCTGCTGGAGCAAATTGGATCATGCTTTATTGGGGTTTTTGCCTTCCTCTGGATTAAAAGCGGGTATAGGATTGTGAATATAGGATTGTATAAGTTTTTTTTTTTTTACCCTTCTGTTGATTCCCTCTTTTTCAACCTGACTAACTATGTAACTATGTAAGTCCACTTTAAATGCCCCTTGTCATTAGGAAAACATTGGGCTTCCATGAGCATCCTCTGCAAAAGCTAATATACGGACTACCTCTGGCTTCAATTTCATTGGAATCATAGACCTGGAACAAAAATGTAGCAAGTAAAATTAGAGCTCCTGATGTGTGCATATTTTCAGATCTAGTGACTGAAGCTGGCCATAATTTTTTTTTTTTTTAATCAGAAAGCCAATCAAAAAAAAAGATGAATAAAATGGGAGGGTCATAACCCCTTTCGGTTTATTTTTCGTCATCTGTGTCCTAGTGGGGAGATTTACCTTCACGTCCTGTCCCATTGCCAAAACAGGAAGTGAGCTCAAATCCCTGAAAATTAAACTAATCCCTTGGGGACCCCAGGTCACCAGAACTAGTGTCCCCATTTGAAAATTTCCCCTCTATTACTTTTTTGGGGACATCCAAAATGTGGGGATTTCTTTTATGTTTGCTTTCAGTGATAATGGTAAACAGGACAAATAGAGAGGGTGAATCTTCCTAACAGGGGCACAGACAGCAATTAAAATCTAATAGGTGTTCTAATTCCCCACACTCCATCCAAAATTTAAAAAAAGTTTTTACCTTTTAGTTGTACTTTTAAATATAGATATTTGTAAAATAACCAGTAGATGGACTAAGTGCAATTACCCATTCTCTTCTGTAACCACTGTTCAAATAAGAAATCTGCTTAAAAAACACACACAAAATAACTTGCACACTTTTACACTTATATATTTGAGATCCTGGCTGCATTAGATGTGTGTACCAGCAAAAAATGTGGTCATGTGTTATAGCAATCCATAATTTTCAATTCTGTACTAAAAACTGATAGCTGGAGAATGAAAATATGATTCCTTACAATAGCTATATTCAGATATATATTAATATTCAGTGCGTTTTTCACAATGTTTCTACTTGCATGTCCCTGATGAAGAGACTAATTCCTGTTCATCCGCAGGGGAAAGTAGAAGTGGAAGCGGGAAAGGAAGGGATGAAATTTGAAGCCGGTGCCTTTTCCTACTACGGTGTGATGGCACTCACAGCATCTCCAGGTAGCACTGTCTTTTTACAGCTGTTTCTGCTGCTGACTTGCATCAAATTTTTATGTAAAGTTATTGTGGAGCTGTAAGCCTCTATGTAGGTACATGTTATGTGCTGTGTATATCTAACAAAAATGGCATCAATCATCAGTATGTAAATCCATTTATGCAAGCATGAGATGCATGCTATGTGGAAAGCATTAAGTAGAACTGCAGGCATTAAATAGTGGCAGCAGAATTAAGTAATGATCCTGAAAGTGCCTACTTAAAGTGTTTGTAAAGGTGCAAATAAAAAAAAAAAACATGTCATACTTACCTGATCTGTGCAATGGTTTTGCACATAGCAGCTCTGATCTTTATTTGGGGTCCCCTGCCGGCACTCCTGGCCCCTCCCTCCTGCTGAGTGCCCCCATAGCAAGCTGCTTGCTCTGGGGCACTTGTGTATGCTCACTTCTGAGATGCCGATGTGTGTCTGAGATGCACAGAGAGGGTCTGCACTGCCCCCCTCTCACTGGCATTGGTTGACAGCAGTGGGAGCCAGTGGTGACTGATGACCCTGTGGGGTGCGCCTGCCATGATGGGTGAAAAAGGGCCTGCTGGTTCTGCAACTATGGATATGGTGAGTGCTTCTGTATGTCAGTGGAGCAATGTGGCAGTCCCCAGGGCAGTATTCCTTTGTGTTATGGGAGTTTTTGGGCAGTTTCGGGTACAAAGTCATCACATGCATCAGCACCATTTTCAGCCAGAAACCGGGCACATTATACTCCCGTAGCTGCTCCTGAGCCTTCATAATGTGGGGATCCTGGTACACCATACCAAAGGTCCCCAGTCTGCTCAGCATCATTCTCTCAGTTGGGTAGCAGCCTCCCTCTGGTATTTAGAGGTCTATTTTATCCCCCTCCCCCCCCGCACCTTGGTAGGCCAGCAGGAAGATAGATGGGGGTAAAGACAGTGGGGTAGGTTCCAGATCCCTCTATCAGGTAGGAAGGGCTCCCTTTTACAGGTCACCCTGTAATGGCTCCCCAAAGGGTTGGGTCGGCTCTGAATTCCTGCCCTTATCTAGTATTTCCACTGTTTCAGTACTTCACTTCCTTTGTTTCAAGGGAGGAATTTTCTGCAGCCATGAATGGACTGCATGAACTTCTCTCAGGGATTTTCACCGGCTTGGAATGTCTGGGACATAAATATGGGTGCTCTCCTTCCCCTTCTCACCTTTTGAGGAAGAATTGGGTGGCAAAGAAAATTTTTCAGAACACGAGGCAGAGGTGAAATCTGCTAAGTATCTGGAATCCTCTTATGGACAGGTCCTCCCAGGAGGCTTCTCTGGGTCTAGGGCTGTCTCAGACACAGAAGACTGCGGTGGGCTTACTAGCAGATGGTGCTTCACACTAGCCTTCAAGTGTATTTTCACTTTTGCAGTAAAATTTGAGAACCCCACTAGATGTTATGTATTCCCATTCTCGCACCATACCAAAAAAGTATTTCTTACCTTTTAAATGTTCGTCAGGAGAAGGCATCGTGGCTGAATAAAAGGATTTTTGATTAAATGTCAGTCTGTCCTAAGGACTGGTGTTCTTTCATTAACATACCTTGCAAGAAGACTAGCTGCTAGAAGTTTACTTTATTAGGTAAATTGCAATTTTTAAGTTATGCCGTGTGAATGAGAACATGTAACAAATTCAAAGTAGGTGTTATCCCAGTTTGGCTGCAAAAGTGCAAATACATTTTGTTATTGCTGCTGGGATCCTCTTCCCTTACAGTCACTGGTTCTGGGCCTGGCAGCTGCCAAACAAATCCCAGTGCATCCTCAGTTATAAAAGTGATGTATGCCTATAGGGCTAACCCAGAAAAAGTGTTTTCACTATAAAAGCATTTTGCTCCCCACTACCCCATGAAGGTGGAATTCTACGACAAATCGTGTGTCCTGTTGGTTTACCTAACCGTTTCCTACTTGAACCCTTCGCAGTTCCAGTAGAATAGGAGAGACTCTACAGCCGGAGTTGAGTGTTTTTCCAGTCTTTTAAAGGTTTGGACAAAGCATATGCTCCATTCCACAGGATTAAATCCCAGACGATCCTGCCATTTGACAGCTCCTGGAATACTTTCCGAAAGCCTTGCGTTTCTTGGTTGATGCCTTGAAAGGCTTCATAAGGCAGCTTTCACAAGTGGTCACTTTTTCTGTCCACATAAGGGGATACTGTGTGTCAGTGGAACTTCTCTGTAAGAAGCAAAGTGGCTACCCTTAGAGGGTGAATACTTGTTTGGATAATCCTTGGGTGCCTACATCCAAAACCATGTTTTTGCCCCTAAAGGAGAAGGCAGAAACCAGCGATACCTGCAAGAAGAGTTCCTTTCGTAAGCAACCAACTGCGAACTCTCGATTCTCGATGGACCCACTGTATGTGGGAACATAGCCACCCTTTCATGCCGTTCCTGAGATGGACTACAAACTTATGTTTTTGTTTTTTTTTTCTCTAGGTCATGGAGGTGGGATGTAGTGGGGGGAACTGACATTTTTTATTGAGATTCCAGCACACGCATGGATTAGGGGATTTGCACTGTGCATAGAGCAGTGCACTTGACTACAATTAACATGTACTGCTTTTTGCAAAGCAACACTGATGGTGGAAAGTAAGTGTGCTTTGGGAGTGCATGCAGGACAGGAAAGAGAGCTGAAAAAAAACAATAAGAAAGCATTTAATGAAAAATTCAGTACAGCTTCAATAAATAGGGAATATCTAAGCATGATTCTAAAATAGTCTTATCGTGTAGTGTCACTTTAAATTTTGTTTTTTTAATTTAGCCACAGATGTATTCTTAACCCTCTTAATAGTTAAATGGTCAAGTACAGACTACAGCTTTTTATTGTATTATTTTTTATTGTATTTCTCCCCATTATTAAGCTCTATACCAAAGTAAACAGTGTTTGTGAGTAGAGTAAGCATATTCTATCAAAAAGCATCCTGAAGCCTTTCACGTGAGAAGTCCTGCATACTGTTCCATTTCCCAGTGCAGACATAAATACACGGACATGAGAAAATCCATAGTTTGTCCACACTGCCTTATTGGGGTTGATTTACTATCAGTAAGGGCTGGTCACTTAGCCAAATGAATGTAAGGCTGGCCATAAACGTGCCGAATGCTGAACGATTATTTGTCCGACTATCGCACCTTTGAATAATCGTTCAATTTTCGACCATTTATGGGGCCACAGCAACGGCCAATTTGTGTGATCAGGAGAATGTTGGGAGAATCGTGCGAGAAATAAAATAGAAAAAGAAATGTGCATGACCTGAAAAGAAGATTCCCGGCCACAAATTTTCTTTTCCGTAACAGGAGGTGGAATTAAAGGCTTGGTTGAATTTCAAAATCAATGGTGGCATCATTGGATTACAAAATGCACATATTTTAAATTTTCTAATGACAGATCGTTCGGACTTCGGCCCTTGTAAGGCCTGTATAAGTAAATAAATTGGACCTTTTTACTTTGAATACCCCATCAAGTACTGATAATCCTGTTTTTTACTTTCCCTCACCCATGATTGGGTATTTAGGTTGAACTGTTCACTTAATTTGCCAGCATACTCTTTGCTAAGGGAACAGCCTTTAGGCTGGGTTCACACTAGTGCGAAGTGGATGCAAGTTTCACCGGATCCAATTCGCATGACAGGAGACTGACCAGCTGTGGAGAAAATTGCACAGGGGTCCTGTGCGACTTTGGCTCCGTTTCAGGTCCGAATTCAGGCAAAAATTGGGGCCTGAAACGAAGAATAGGGACCCCTGCTGTGAGCCGCTTGCGATCTTGGTGTGAACCCAACCTTACTCTTTGGTAATCAATCCCATAGTGTTGAAAGAACCTCCTGCATGTGGCGTTTTGGGTGAGTTGACCTGCTGTTTTGTTCAGGGCAATTCACATAGTGTCTTACAGCACAAGTCAGCAAAACTACATGGCAAATATATAAACTTTTCATTCTGATGTGAAAGCTATATTATGTAGATCACCTACAATGAAGACATATATCACCCCTACACTTCCCTCAATGTCGGCTGTGGTGATGGCATTTGAAACAATTAAAACTGGCTAGAAGTTGTCTGCATTTAAAAATTAGATTGCCGGTGTTCACTTTTGCTGCAATTTGCTTTCATGAAGACTTCCAGGCATCTAATGAAACCCATCGCGAGTTACTAATAATACCCAGCAAACATTGCAACTGAGAAAAATTAGAAACTTTCCTAAGTCAAATCTATATAAATTTGATAACGGGCATGTTAAATAGAGATGCTGTGTTATTTGCTCTCTAGTGGATTATTGTTAGGGGAAGAAATAGGGGATTGTAAGGCCTAAAATATTAAAAGTTCAGCCAAGAGTCATGGCAGAGGATCAGTGCTTTCCTATTCTCCTTAAATCAGTTGTTGGGAAGAGGTTTTTTTTAACATTAAAAAAATCCTAAAATTTTCAAGTTTGAGTCACCAATTTCCATCATCAAACAGCATTGTTCTAGAGGTGTGTTGGGGCATAGAAGACAGGAATTGGGAGAGGTGATAAGAATAAGCTGTTTGGTGCCAGAATAACCAACTGGGACCGTTTTTTCTCCAATGGTGCCAGATTTTGGTAGTAATAGACTATTACTCCACTGGCACCACGGATTAGATACCCCTGATTCACTCTCATCAAGATTAACATAAAGCGGTATCTTGAGTCCATTAAAGTTCTTGTTTATATCTCAAGCCTTGATAAAGGGGAGTGTGTTTGGCCCGCAAAACATTGGCTTTTTTTGGGGGGACTTTTGTAACATTTGGTCTGGTGTGTTGTCTGTCAGATGTTGCCATGGGTGAATTCCCACACTTTTTTTCTGGTAAATCATTGTCATCAGGACAGCAAGTGAGGGGCAATCTCTGTAACAGAGCCGCAAACAGCAGTTCAAATCCTACACAGGTTCTAATCCTTCCCTTCTCTATTCAAAAGTAGCCAGAACTTTTTTGGCTTGACATACTGTATGCTTTGTCAGCTTTTGGTGTAAGTCTTTTAATCACCAGAATGGTTTTGTGTTTTATGTGAAAATTACATTTCCATAGTGTTGGTAGAGGAAAAGTAATACAGTCCTTGCAAATCAAGGACTTTCAATTTTAAAGTATTGGAGAATGGTTGCATGTTCTCTCGATTTACTCTTGTGTTTTTTTGTTTTTATTAATCCACTTTCATTCGTTTCTTCAGATGCATGTAATTCTAGATAGAGCAAATATTGGTCTGTGATGTGAAAAAGAATTTGACATTTTCAGTAAAGGTTATGGTGACATCTTGTGGTGCAAAAGTGTTTTGACACTTCTCTCACTGCCCATAGATTTTTCAACTATTGTGCCTTTTATTTAACTGTGTACTCAAGTTTGTTTGTTTTTTTTTGTTTGTTTTTTTTTTAAACCTTCTTTATATTAGGAGTTATGTGCAAGATAGTACAGAAAATATCAGGGATAACATAGAGCAATCAAAAATAGCATCAGGCAGATAAACTGTACAATAACCAAAAGGACATACTGAAAGAGCCTAAAGAGGTATATTATACTGGGTCGTAGCCATTGAAGAAAAAAATTAAAACAGAACAGTGTTAAAGAAAAAAAAAATACAGCAAACATGTAGGAACCGGGAATCATTAAGAGATGCATTTGAAAGGCAATGCAGTCAGCTAGAGGCATCTTGAGTACACAAGCTTTTATTGAATTGTTAGATTTGTGCTATGTAAATTGGGGCTAAGGAAAAAAGGAAAGAGGCATGCAGACCCTTAAGTACATCTTTTATATGTCTGTGGCTACCTTGGAGACTAGATGCCCCTAAAGGATTTTAATGTCAGTCTCTTTTCTTTTCTCATTTATTAAATATTTAAAACTGCTTCTTGCCCTTTTGTAATTGAGTTTATTCTTGTTGCATTATCTCACTGCCCACCTAAGTGGTAAATGTAATCCAGAATGCTGAATGTCATTTTTACATTTTGTTTGTGCGTGTATAATGCACTTTTTAAGACTCCTGTGTAACAGAGCCATAATTCTGGATTGTTTAAATTGTACTAGAGGTTTCTTGAGCTGTGGCCGATTGACCTCCCATTTGATGGGGTCTGTACAGTTCCAGAGCCAGTGCCACTTAACATAGCCAGCAGCGTTACTTCATTGATCTTTTTTGTTGTTAAGATTGCATTCTTTCTACTAACCACCACATAAGAATTTGTGGGTTCCTCTGGGGCCTATTTCCCTCTTGTATTCTCATAATATAACAAATAGCATTTTGCATTAGCTCTAATTCAGCTGGTAACACACGCAAGTTTTCTTGATTCCTCCAAAAACATTCCACCTTTTGCTTTTTTGTGTAATCCTGGAACTTTCTACCTTTTGTCACAGCTTTTATCATTTACTTTTACTTTTTTGTATATTTTTTATTTCTTGCGTCTGTGCAGTAAACTAACCCAGTTTTCCATCTTGTTCCAGTACTGATTGTGAAGGTTTTGAATTTATTTTTTCCTCTGTAAACATTTTGAAATGATAAGTTCACCTTTTGTAACATGTTGCACCCGTATTTAGGGTGTAACATGTTACAATAATGCACCTGCCTGGGACCCCCAATCCCACATTGTGACAGCAGCTGGTAAGCGCTCTTGTAGTACACTGATTTTTACTGGACTTTGGCAACTGTCTGTATGAGAGGTATTGGCAGACTGTGTACTGAGAGCCTGCAGGATCCTGGCATTGCACCCGCGATCAGCAGATCACGGGTGCAATGCTTTACAGGCTCCAATGTAAAAAATAAATAAATAAATGCACTTTTTTTTTTTTTACTTGCAAAATGGTGTGCATATATTATTTTTTACAAAAGGTAAAGGTATCCTTTTAAATATTTCAATTGTTCTATACTATACTAAAAAAACATCTACCAGCTTGTTTTTAAGAGGTGCAAAACACAGTAACCCATAGCAATCAATCAGAATTGCATTGTTTTACTGATGCGAAAGCTGATTTGGTTTTGTATAGTTTACTGACAGCTGCACATTTAGGAAACTTACTAGTGTAATATCAATGACTGCATTTCTCGTTTACACATACTGTAACATTTATTGTGTTTTCCTATATTGTCTATAATATCTTTATTGCTTTCAACACAAATATCATCAGTTTAGTGACCTGTTTAATTTTAAACTTTTAATATGTATGTGCAAATTAAACAAACCTATGTTTTTATAATAAGATACTTTATATGCATGAAGAAACAATGTTGGCATTGTAATTAAAAAGTCACTTTTCTCATCTGTAAGGTGACGACTACACCAGATATTTACATATTTGTGTATTTGGGTTGATTTTGACCACTGAAGTGTTTGGGGGTGGAAAGGTTTATAATAAGGTTAATGGTATTCTCTTCCTTGCCTGTTTTTTGTCTAAATACCCACCTATAATTCCATGCCAAAACCTTCTGGTTCAAACCTTGCTCTATCATTTTGAACCCACAAAAGTCTAAAATCTTGGCATTCATATACAGGGAAGAAGGTGGACTGCACAATGTGGGGCACATGAATGGTTTTTAAAAAAAAATATGGCCATGGAAACAATTGTTACAATCTTATTAGCCTTAGCTTACATCATTCAAAAATTAAAACATGATTTAAAGTTCTCTTTACAGGCTTCACTTGTACATTGGCTTGTTATGCTTGTTGGCTACTCTTCCAGCTGAGAGGCCACTGGTGTAGAGTGTTTCCAGGTGTTACTCTTTCATGGTTTCTCTTATCTTCTCTCCTTGGTTACAGTTCCTCTGTCCCTGTCTCGTACCTTTGTTGTCAGCAGAACAGAATCGTTAGCTGGTTCTCCAGGTAAATCATGCATGTTTCTATTCAATTATTCATTTATCAGTCTTTGATTTCTCTCTTTTCCAATTTCATGCCTTTATACTGAACTAAACCAGAATCTTCATATTTGAAACAGGTTTCAGAATTAGCCTAAAGATGAAAAATGGTGCCCTGGCCGTGTGTTTTTTTTTTTCTCTGATAACTGAAAAAAATATTTGTGTATGACAAGTCAAAATAAAAAAAAATAAAAAATCAGATTGAGGGACCCAAGACGTCATTCTTTCAGATTATGCTACCGCCTACATAAGAAATAGACACTGGCAAACTAAAAACTGTAGGCCAGCCCAGGATAACCTCTCCTACTGATAGCATTCCTTAGTTTTTTGGTATTGTCCTTAGAGGATGGACTTCTGTTCTAAAGAGCTGCTGTATAAACATATTTTTACTAGCACTTTTTTTTTTCTTCAAGACTTAACTGTCTTTCTTCTACATCATTTCTAGAGCTGGTCTTTTTGATTAGTTATCTGGCAAAGTCATCCTGAGCATAGCTTTTGGAGTTTCCTATCTGGAAACTGCTGGACTGGACGTTGCAAGGCGAGTCTGGAAGTTAACTTCGGGCACTATATTTCAATTAGGGTACTTTCCAGATCCCATTCTGCCTAAACACAGACTGGGAGCCCATCACTGGTGTTTGTTTTACCACTTCTGCATTGTCCACATCCAAGCACCCCAAACATACCACTGTGCATGCAAACGCTAGGGTACAAAGTCCATCAAACCCTCAGAGAAGCCTTCCTTGCTTAAAAGTGCGCTCCCACTTTCAAAGATGGGGGCTGTTTGTTGGCCTTTGTGGACATGTGGACAGCTTGTGCCTCAAATTCCTGGCTTAGAAAGATGGTTTCCAGTCCCTGCCCCCTCCTCCTCTCAACCTTCCCATATCACTGCACAGATTAGAAGAACTCCATCAAACCCCCAAGGGTCTTTTGTATCAAGGTGCCATTGCCCCAGTTCCTTTGGCAGAATGGTTTCATGGTTTTATTTCAACTTGCTTACAGTTCTCTAATGGGGGCATTCACCCCATCTTGGATCTCAAAGCACTGAAAGTCTTAATTTGGCCCCAAAAATTCCACATGGAATCCACTAGGTCTGTCATCGCCCAATTCTCATAGTCCCCCATGTGGATCCTCTATACTGCTAGCTCATGGCCCTGCCATTTGGTTTCCCCTTCTTCAGCAAGGTTCTAGCTCCAATACTAGCCCTGCCACACTCTTGTGGAATACTTAGATGATCTTCTGCCGAGAGAACAATCAGCACAGGCTCTGTCGAACAACAGGTCCTTGTCTGTACAGATATTACAATAGTCCAGATGAATCCTGAAACTTCAGAAATCACAGGTGAAACCAACTCATTTGGAGTATCTGGGTTAGTCCTGTAAACGGCTCAGACCAGAGTGTTTCTCCTACAGGACAAACGCCAGACTCTCCACTTTTGCATAAATGTCCTCGATCTGGACCATTTGCCAGGTTTCATTCCAGACTTCTTCAACACAATATCTTGTTTGTTGTCAGAGAAGTCAGTTCCGTCCCTGGACAGACCAATTAGGTTGGCGCTGAAGACTAGTTTGTCCCTGGCTTAGTGGCTCCAGAATCAGGCTTTGGAATCAGAAAAGTTCTTGGGTAGATCCATCACAATGCATGTCAGTCTGTTGGACTAGGGACGAGTCATGGGCACTCTTTTGGTGCAGGGAACTTTATCATGGAGAAGTCTCATCTTCCAGTCAACGTTCTGGAGCTTCAGGAAATTTGGCTGTGTCTGCAATGCTAGATGGTCCTGCTGGAAGATCATCTGATCTGGATTCAGTCGGACTTGAGGCTCCTCCCTGAAGATTGATTCAGCATTCATCAAGGAAGAACTTGAAGCCTTGCTGTGGCAAGAGAGATGTTGGTCAGATCTTCTCATGGGCATAAGTTCACGTTCCAACTTTGTCTGCCGTTGACTTCCCAGGCATAGACAATTGGCAGGCAGACTTCTTCAGCTGGCAACATGTGGATCAAGTTGAGTGGTCTCTACACACGAAGGTGTTCCAGAACTTGTGTTGCAGGTAAGGAACACAGAATGTGGACCTCTTGGCATCCAGGTTCAACAACAAACTGAGAAGGTTTTTGACTAGGTACAGGTATCCTGTAGTAGAAGTAATGGATGCTCTAGTGGCTCTTTGGACTCAGTAGACCTTGATCTGTGCCTTTCTTAAATTAGGTCATTCTGGTACTGCTCATAGCTCTCTACTGGCCAAGACGGATTTGGTACTTCATAAAATGTGGATGTGAGGTGCTGGACTCACCAGATCGACCTTTACCAGATTGACTTTTACCAGATTGTCTAAATCTGTGTTGTAGTTTGGGCTGTGAGTTTTATATCTCAACCACTCCTTCTTTTAGAAAGATGGATTCCCTTTTTGTCATTCTGGATGGTTCCTGTAAGGGTACACCAGCTTCTCATGCCACCATCTTGGGTGGCTCAGACAGACTATTATCCAAGCTGACTGTCTCTAGAGTCGGAATCCACTCTTTCCTGTCACAGAACACTTTACTAAATCTGTAAATGCTTCCATGGCTTATGGTCATTGAGCTGCTGTTTCACACATTTGAAAGGCTGCCACCTGATCCTCTGTTCCCATTCACTAGGTGGATGTTCAAGCCTCATCAGATGACTGCTTTGAGTGTAAGGTCCTTCAGGTGGCTCTTTGATATTTGAGCTGCAGGCAGTTCCCAGTTCTGTTTAATTCCTTGGCGCTTTTTAGCGTTTTTTTTTTTTTTTTGCGGTGTTTCCTGCCCCTCCTGTAGGCAGCAGTGTAACCCGAAGGTAAATAATATACATGCTCGCGCTCTATCTCTCGCACTCTCTCTCTCTCTCTCTGTCTCTCAATAGACTCCAAGAAAAGGATTTAATGCTGAGAAAATGTTTAGCATAAAAGAATCTTTGCATTTACATTTCTGTTGCAGACATATTCTGTCCACTTGATATTTGATTTATATTACTGCAAAACTAAAAAACAATATATCATTGATCTTGATAAAGGATAAGGGTGGGGGTTGTTGGGGCTCTGGAAATCTGGCACATCTAACATACCCTATCATTGGAAAGTCCAAAGTGGTGGAAAAAACTATTAAAATCAGAAGATTACATAAATTATCATCCATGAAAACCCTAGTGAATCACTACATGTTATAGCCTAGAGTGCATCTGGAAAGTATTCACAGCATTTTACTTTTTCCACATTTTGTTATGTTACAGCCTTATTCCAAAATGGATTAAATTCCTTATTTTCCTCAAAATTATACAAACAATACCCCATAATCACAACGTGAAAGAAGTTTGTTTGAAATATTTGCAAATTTATTAAAAATAAAAATTGGAAAAAAATTCTCATGTACATAAGTATTCACAGCCTTTGCTCAATTACAGCCTCAAGTCTTTGAGTATGATGCTACAAGCTTGGCACACGTATTTTTGGGCAGTTTCTCCCATTCTTCTCTGCAGGACCTCTCAAGCTCCATCAGGTTGGATGGGGAGCGTTGGTGCACAGCCATTTTCAGATCTCTCCAGAGATGTTCAATCGGGTTCAAATCTGGGCTCTGCCTTTTTTTTTTAATTTTTTATAAAAGCCAGTGGCGTGCAAAACACACCCAAAAGCTTCCGGTGCCAAAAAAAGTGCACACACATAGAGTGAAACAAAAAAACGTGCAACGGGTGTTACTGTCCTCCACTGGGGAAGGACCTTACCCTGATCCTCCGGGGTGTTAGGCTCCTGGCAGGGACTGAGGTACTTCACTTGGGTCCATCTGGCCTAAACCAGACGGACCCCCGTTCTCTGGAAGGTCTGCCGAAACAGACCCACCCAAGTACTAGGTGGGACTCCCCCGAAGGGAGACCTCATGAGAGAGGGCTAATAAAGCCAGAAGGCCTATGTCCACCACCTCCCAAGACATTCAGAGTAGGCCCTAGGACCCACACCCTACTCATCACACAGTGACAAACATGTATACACATCAAACAAAAAAATACAAAAAAGTGACAAACATGGGGATAAATAAAAAAGTGGGGAGAAGGAAGGTGGGAGAGTGAAAAGTGACCATTGTGTAATACAATGGCCGGCCCTCCGGCTAGGCCCCTGTGCTATACACCTTATTTTGACATAAAAGCAACCAATCATACTTAATTCTAAACCATCTTCTCAAGAATAACTAGCTCTTTGTGGTTGGTGGTTGGGCTTCCCCCGTTTACTTTCTCTGACCTAATTTTCTGGATAATCTGGTTGGTCTAACATTCATGACACAGATATGTGTGTTGCATTGTGTAGTTCAAATTCCTTTGAACTGCAGAAAGCTTTAGGAAAGGCTCACAAGATGTTTAATAGCGTGATAATGGGGATCACATACTTATGTCTGTTTCAGAAGTAGGGCCTCTGTCACGTTAGTTTGCATGTTTAAGGATGCTTATTTTATGTAATCAATTTTTATTTTATTTTTTATTTTTTTGACTTAAAAGAGGTGTTGGAAGGTAAAAAAAAACAACATACATACTCACCTAGATGACTGCAGCATAGATGTTTACACTGAGAACTGAACGATCAAAGACTGATTGCTAAGTTCTCGGGTCCACTCTGAGCACAGAGAGGTGACTGTCAATCACTGGCTCTCCGCTATGCCCCTTCAGCCCTCACTGGCTGGGGAGGGTTTGGGAATGGCTGTCTCAGGATTTCAGCAGCCCATTGAAAGGCTAAGCCAGCTGTCAGTCAGGCAATCTAGGCAGATCACGACATTGTTGGGAATCTCTGCAGAGCCTGGACTGGCTCTGTGATGTCAGCCAACAGCAAACTTTAGCCCGCTGTCAGCTGAATCTGGGTCACAGGAGTGTAGAACTAAGTGCCTTCCTGTGACTCAGGAGAAAGAGCTTTGGCCATATTTCTCAAATGCATTCCTGGGAAAAGTGAGCTTGATAACTCAAAGATTGAAGTATCAGAAGAGGAAGAAATTGAGTGCATGTATGTTTGAAGAACTCAAGCCAAAACATATTTCTGTGTTTCTTATTATCCTGTTCTCTAAGACTTACAATCAGTCACATTATACAATATTGCTTGAAGAGATCTCATTGATTTACCCTATTGATCTCTTTATTATGCTATTTTGATTCTTACATTGGCAGCCTTCAGCGGTGTACTGCAGGTTCAGTGTCATTAATCCTGCTCACAGCATTCTGTCAATTTTCTAAGTCCTTTTTTTTTGACCTGACATGCAGTAATCTCTATTTAATTAAAGAAAAATCTGGGCTTTTTTTTTTGTAAACGTGTGAACAAATGCACTGTCTCTTTCTGTTAGTTTTTAGCCCGAAAACATCCTCCACATCATTTATTCTGTGTCTGTTTTGCTAAATAGAAATTTATATATTTTTTGATCCAAGCTCTTAACAAAGGTTTTGTTGAAGATACCATCCAAAAAAATACGGAGCAAAAGATGACAACTTTTTGTGATCACCAAGGCTTCTGACTAATCTGGCAATGCTGTAACTAGTGGCAACTTGCCAGCAACATGATTGCTGGCGGGGGGCAAGGAAACCACTGACCTATTTCCGTGGTATCACTCCTTTAGTGTAGAATCTCTATCCCCAGATAGGCAGCAATGCCATAGAAACAGGATAGTGGTCTCTTTGCCCTCTCTAATAATCCTGGCACTGGCAAATCGCCCCCAGTGACAGGAATGCTAGTGTGGCTTAAGTAATAAGGAGTGCTTAAATCTGAACTTTCCAGACAAGCCGTTAAATACACAGATGAAATGCATATAAGGTAGCGCTCTTACTTGACAAAGGATTTGTATTCCTGTCCTGAGCTGGACAGGAATCCCTGCTCAACCCTACAGTGCCTTGCAAAAGTATTCAACCCCCCCCCCCCATGGCTTTTTACCTATTTTATTACATTACAGCCTTTAGTTCAATGTTTTTTTAAATCTGAATTATATGTGATGGACCAGAACACAATAGTCTAAGTTGGTGAAGTAAAATTAGAAAAATATATACATAAAGCTATTTTTTAGAAATAAAGAACTTATAATTGGCATGTCTGTATGTATTCACTCCCTTTGTTATGAAGCCCATAAAAAGCTCTGGTGCAACCAATTACCTTCCGAAGTCACATAATTAGTGAAATGATGTCCACCTGTGTGCAATCTAAGTGTCACATGATCTGTCATTACATATACACACCTTTTTTGAAAGGCCCCAGAGGCTGCACCACCTAAGCAAGAGACACCACTAACCAAACACTGCCATGAAGACCAAGGAACTCTCCAAACAAGTAAGGGACAATGTTGTTGGGAAGTACAAGTCAGGGTTAGGTTATAAAAAAAAAAAATCCAAATCTTTGGTGATCCCTAGGAGCACCATCAAATCTAGCATAACCAAACGGGAAGAACATGGCACAACAGCAAACCTGGCAAGAGACGGCCACACACCAAAACTCACGGACCGGGCAAGGAGGGAATTAATCAGAGAGGCAGCACAGAGACCTAAGGTAACCCTGGAGGATCTGCAGAGTTCCACAGCAGAGACTGGAGTATCTGTACATAGGACGACAATAAGCCATACGCTCCATAGAGTTGGGCTTTATGGCAGAGTGGCCAGAAGAAAAACATTACTTTCAGCAAAAAACAAAATGGCACGTTTTGAGTTTACAAAAAAGCATGTGGGAGACTCCCAAAATGTATGGAGGAAGGTGCTCTGGTCTGATGAGACTAAAATGTAACTTTTTGGCCATCAACGAAAACGCTATGTCTGGCGCAAACCCAACACATCACCCAAAGAACACCATCCCCACAGTGAAACATGGTGGTGGCAGCATCATGATGTGGGGATGTTTTTCAGCAGTCAGGACTGGGAAACTGAACAGAGTTAAGGAAAAGATAGATGGTGCTAAATACAGGGATATTCTTGAGCAAAACCTGTACCACGCTGTGTGTGATTTGAGGCTAGGACGGAGGTTCACCTTCTAGCAGGACAATGACCCCAAACACACTGCTAAAGCAACACTTGAGTGGTTTAAGGGGAAACATGTAAATTCGTTGGAATGGCCTAGTCAAAGCCCAGACCTCAATCCAATAGTAAATATGGTCAGACTTAAAGATTGCTGTTCACAAGCGCAAACCATCCAACTTGAAGGAGCTGGAGCAGTTTTGCAAGGAGAAATGGGCAAAAATCCCAGAGGTAAGATGTGGCAAGCTCATAGAGACTTATCCAAAGTGACTTGGAGCTGTGATAGCTGCAAAAGGTGACTCTACAAAGTATTGACTTTAGGGGGTGAATAGTTATGCACATTGACTTTTTCTGTTATTTTGTCCTATTTGTTTGCTTCACAATAAAAAATAAAAACAAAATCTTCGAAGTTGTGAGCATGTTCTGTAAATTAAATGATGCAAATCCTCAAACAATCCATGTTAATTGCAGGTTGTGAGACAACAAAACACGAAAAATACCAAGAGGGGGGTGAATACTTTTGCAAGGCATTGTATATGGCAAGGCAGAGGATGTGAATTTGCTCTGCTACTGTTAAGTAACATTTAGGCAGGCCACACAGGATTAGTTTTTTATCATTCAACCAGTGGGTTGAATGAAAGAAAATGAATTGATTCCCCCATCCACAAGTTCAAGCTATTGTACTCTGACAGCGGGGACTTCCCTGCCATTAAAATACACTCATCAGCACCATTGGCTATAGCCAGTGGCACTGATCAAGCAAACCTTTTCCAATACGCTGGTTGTACGGAAGTCGATCGAGAGATTTGAGGTCATGCTACAACATTTCTATGGGATTAAGGTCTGGGCTCTGTCTAGGCCAATCCAAAAGGCGCATTTTATTTTTCTGAAGCCTATTTATGGTGGATTTGCTTTGATGCTCCTCATCCTTGTCCTGCTACATCACTCAAATTCTACTAAGCTTCAGTTGGCGGACAGCCACCCTGACACATTATCCTGTACGACATTTTGGTAAACTTGGGAATTAATTTTCCCCTTGATGGCAAGTGGTCCAGGCCTGGAGCAGTAAGCAAGTGCAAATCACGATGCTCCCTCCATTTTACTTCACAGTTGGGATGATGTTTTGATGTCGGCAAGTTGTGCCCTTTTTGTAACATAAATAGTGCTGAGTGTTCTTCCTGAACAATTCAACTATTTTTTTTTTTTTTTTAATCAGTCCACAACATTTTCAGGGTAGCATTCTGCTTAGCCAAAGTGCCCTTTGGCGAGCTTCAAGCACGCAGCAATGTTGTCTTTTTTTTTTGTTTTGGTTTTTTTTTTTTTGAGATCAGCGGCTTTCTACCCTTGTGTTCTGCCAAGGGGACCATGCCTGTTTAAAGACATACGTATGGTAGACTCATGTACAGGGATGTTTGCTATTTCCAGTGATGTTTTCAAGCCTTTAGTTGTTACTCTTGGGGTTCTTTACCTCACTGAAGATGCAGTGCAGTGCCTTGGCAGTTATCTTGGCTTGGCGTCCACTTCTAGGAAAAGTATCCATAGTATTAAACTGACTCCATTTAGCCTAGGTACACCTCAAAGCGATCTCTCCCGCAGGCAGTTCACACTGCCCTCTGCGAACCGCTGCGGGTGTCAATACAAATGATGCCCCCAGATCGGTTCACAGATCGCAGTGTGAACTGTGAACTCTCACAGGAATCAGATTGCATGAGTGAGAACACCCATGCGATCTGATTCTAGTGTGGGGAAAAAAGTCCCTGCGTTATTTTCCTGCGAATCCAATGCAAGTTCAGCCATACAACTGTATGGCTAAACCCGCATTGCACAGACACCGCTCACGATCGGCACCGCGGTGCGGGTGTGAATCACATATAATGTCTGTGTTCGCACAAGTGTGAACCTGGGCTTAGACAAATTATCTATAACTATCGACTGATGAGATTGCTTTGTGTCCCTTTCCAGCCTTATGCAGATCAACTACTCTTGATCGTATGTCTTCAGAGAGCTCCTTGTTGCGAGTCATGGTTCACATCAGCTGATACTACTTATGAACAGTGATCTTAAAATGTTTCAGTGTCTTTTATCAATCAAAGAAGTTCTAATTTATCTCATTGAATTCTAATAGTAGCTCTAATTCATCTTCATAAATCTCAAAACTCATTTCATTGATAGGACTTCAGGTGGGCAAACTACCAACTCCCAGTTAGCTTTCGTTGAAGTAATTCATTCATGAGTTCACTTACTTTTTCCTCCAGCAGTGTGAATGTTTAATGGGCGTGTTCTAAAAAGACACAAAAAATCAGAATTGCTTGTGTGTTATCAGCCTGCCTTTCTATTTAGGACAAGACAAACTTAACCTAACTCTGTTGACATTTTAGCTTTATGTAAAGTTTGTACGTTTTTGGCGATTCGTCTGAAATATAGAATTAAAGAATAGAGAACTGAGAATCGGATACTGTTAGGGGTCTTTGAAAACAATTTGCACATTGGGAATCTGGACTGTATGGTCTTATTTACCAGCTCAGTCCAGCTGCCACTAGTGTCAGAGGTAAGTGCTGGTGGGGTGAACTGTTCACTTCTTAGATCTCTGTAAGTAACCCTTGCTTGGCCCTCCCAAACTAATTGGGGAGCAGCACTCAGTTTTCAGTGCTCTAAGGCCTGTGTATTACATGCACAAATGTCTTGATCTGTCTGTAACAAAACTGTAACAATTTTTTTTCTTAATGTTTCTATTAGCTGAAAATAAATCACCACCTCGCCCCTGTGGGTTAAATCATTCGGACTCCCTCAACAGAAGTGACAGAATTGATGCCGTCACGCCAACGCTGGGGAGCAGTAATAACCAGCTAAATGCATCATTCTTACAAGTGTACATCCCAGATTACTCTGTGAGAGCCATAACAGACCTGCAGTTTGTCAAGGTATTTTCCAATTTTCCTGCCACTGTTTAAATAGTACAAACATCTTCCACAGATATACAGAGCCAGGGCATAGAAAGGCTGTAATAGCATGGAACAAAGGTACAGTACTGCTGTTTAAGTAGTAATTATGTTGCAGAAAAAAGTAGTCCTTTTTTGGGATAGAGTTAATAAACTAGTTTAGGGTTCCCTTTCTGTATCTTAAGGCTGTATTTTAAAGCCTAGCACATGTTGTATATTTCCTTTCCTTACCTGTGCTTATCCCATGCATATACTCTCCTTTTCTTTGTTTCCACTGCCCCATTCAGCTTCCGGGAGCAAAGAAACTACCTGACACTTTCAAGTATGGAGGATTAACCACTTCCCGCCTATAGCAAAATGATGGCCAGGATATGGTTCAGTTATCCTGACTGAAAAGAGTTTGATACAGAAAACTGTAGAAGGTGTGCCACATCCCAAATGTACCAAGAAAGAGGAAAACCCCCAAGGGTGGGACTTTGAAGGCACTACCACATAATGAAAAGTAGTAAAAAAAATATTAAACATTTATTGGAAAACATATATAGAACATGGCACATGACCGTGGATACAATGTATACAAAAATGCAAATAAAGATATAGCTTCCTTCCTCGGTTCAGGAAGTTATATCTTCCGTTGCATTTTTGTATACACTGTATCCACGGTCATGTGCAATATTCTATATATGTTTTCCAATAAATGTTCAATATTTTTATACTACTTTTCATTGTTTTATGTGGTAGTGCCTTCAAAGTCCCACCCTTAGGGGGTTTTTCCTCTTTCTCAGTTATCCTGACTGGGCGTCATGACATCCAGCAGGATAACAAGCCAGCCCGCACCCGCGGGGGCGCTCGGTGGTGTGGTGTGTCAGTCTGACACACCGCATCGCCAATCGTGGTAAAGAGCATCTAACCACATGATCAGCATGAACCAGGAAGTACTGGTAATCGACTTTCCTCGGTTCGCGCTGACAGGGAGAGCCGATCGGCGGCTCTCCTGTCAGAGGGGAGTGCTCAGAGGTGCCCACTACAATGGCAGTCGGTGCCCACCCAAACCTCCAATCAGTGCCCATCAGTAACACCTGTCAGTGCCCTTCACAGATGCACATCAGTAATGCCTGTCAGTATCTCCTCAGCAGTGTCCATCAGTGCTGCCTATCTGTGCCCTTCAGTGTTGCATATCAGTGCCCATCAATTTTACATATTAGTGCCTCCTCATCAGTGCCCGTCAGTGAAGGAGAAAACAATTTTATAAACAAAACTAAGGAAAACTTTTTTCTTTTTCAAAAATGTTGGTTTAGCAAAAAAAAAAAAACCCAGTGGTGATCAAATACCACCATAAGAAAGCTCTATTTGTGGGAAGAAAATTTAGTTTGGGTACAGTGTTGTACGACCACACAATTGTCATTTAAAGTGCAACAGGGCTGAAATCTGAAAATTGTCCTGGGCAAGGAGGGGGCGGGGGGCAGTTTTTATTCCCTGGTTTACTGCTGTAGTCCAAGTTGTTTAAATTTATGAAGAAGTGTATACAACTGATCTTCTTGCTGATGTTGTGGTTTTTTTTTTTTTTCTTGCTTTCTCCACAATAGATCACAAGGCAACAGTACCAAAATGCCCTCATGGCTTCTCGAATGGACAAAACTCCACAATCCTCAGACAGTGAAAACACTAAAATTGAAATGACTCTAACTGAGCTACATGACGGTTTAGCCGATGAAACTGCCAATCTGCTCAATGAACAGAACTGTGTTTCACACAAGTCCAATCACAGTATGCACAATGAAGGGCCTATCTGAGCCGACGTCACACAGCTTGCTTAAGTTCAGGACTATCTTCACTCCATTCTCCAGCTTCACTCCTGGATTGTCTGTGCGATTGAAAAGGTGTCTGGTATGTGCACCTACCACATTCCATCCAGCATTCTGAGACCAAAGATTCTGAGCCCAGCGGTGAGAGGACCCGAAGAGTTTAACACTAGAGTGTGACAGATGTTTAGAAGAGAAAAACAGTAATAAGTAAGAGATTGTTATTTCATGTATGAGACCAAAAAGAAATGGCTAACCCGTTCAGATGGAAATTTGGAACACCACTTTTTTTTTTATGCCCCACTTCATTAGATTTAAAGGATGCATAAAGACAACTTTCAGATTAAACTTATTGTGCTTTTGTATGTTAAATATTTTATTTTGGTATTTAATGTTTGGAATTACACACCTGAAGTGCAGTTGACTTGATTGTATAGTGTGAAAGCCCAAAATAGTTTTCAGATATCTCATTACCGGTGACGTTTTCCCACAGAAGCATGACTGTTATATATTTAAAAATGATGGTAATAAGTGACCTGACCCATATTATTTTGGCAGCACGCTGCTTCCCCAATAGGCGTTTGCAACCAAATCTTTATATCCTAGAAATGATTGTTAGAGAGAGTTTGACACCCAGATTTCCAGATTATATATTTTTTTGTTTGTCTTTAAGGTTTTGTCCATGGTTTTTAAGATGGACCTAGTTTGCCAGTCACCTAAAAAATTACCATGTTTTAATGGGAACACAGGGTGTTAAATTGTGTTAACATTTATGGGGATGGGTAAGACAATATATTACTCTTCTCCATGTTTAAAGGTCCACTCTAAACACTCAGTATCAAAATTTGACACCTGTGTAGAGGGCATTGCGGGATGTTAGCATTGAAAAAGGCTTTAAACAGATTGCAGGATTAAGACACAAGTGTTATTTACTTTTAATCCTTTAATTAAAAGTATCTCCAAACCAACCCAGAGTTTAATGTTCTAAAATAAATAAAACACATTCTTATACTTGGTGTTTGGTTCAGTGTGTAACAAGTGAAACAGAAGTACTCTGCTGTCAAATCCTCAACTCAACAGCAGTTATTGCTCTGGGGTCCTAGAAAAGTGCTACAGATTTGGAGCCCTTGCATAAAGCTGAACACATTTGTTACTCAGATCTACACAAATGACGAAATACATAGCTTAGTGAAGATGATGGTGCAATCATATATGTAAAAATCTACTTAAAACGGAACTAAACCCACCAATTTAACTGTTTTCCAAAAAAAAGCTCCAGTGAGAAATGTTCAGTAGATGTTATCTAGCCATCCTCAATGAGGGTTCCCCCAGAGGTTTCTGGGGGTTCTTGTTACTGTGTCTGATTGTGCCTACATAACTTCATGGCAACACCACTTATCCAGGCCAGTGGCACAACACTTTTAGGGGGCGGCTTTCTCACTGCCACTTTATAAGAGACATTCTTCCCACTATTCACCAATGTAAGGGGGCATTTTCCTACTGACTCCCAATCGATTGGTTTTATAAGGGGTACCCTGAGACCTGGGAGTTATTACAAGGGTTCCTGTATGGTAAAAACGTTGGGGGGTGCCTTAATCAAACATACCTATGTTTTTAGCATTGTGTGCTACATTCAAGGCATTCCACTGGTAATGGCTGTCACAGTTGCCAGTGTGCTTATGTCCACTTTCAGTCAAACTTTCAAGACATCAAATAGCTGGTGTCATTAATGATCACACATGCAGCACCATGTCAACTACAAATGTAAATAGTGGCCATCTTCGGCTGCAAAAAGTATAAGAAGGGTTTAGTTCCGCTTTAAAACGCATCTTCTGTGTATAGCATATTATTGAGTGTCCCTCCTTATCTGTCACTCCTTCCTTCTTCCCTCATAATTGTAGCCTGGAGTATTTACAAAGCAAATTGAAGCTTTGTTTCAGTAACCTCTCTATAATCACAAAATGTGGTAAAAAACTTAACATTCATTGTTGTGCCATTCATTTTGCTTTTTTTGGAATGTTGGGGTGCGTTGGCAACCCATTAATTTTGATTGGGGTGTTATAATGCATTGCAAGTTAATGCACAACATAATGAGTGTTAACACACATCGAAGTATATAGGCCCTAAAACTTTCCATAGTGTAACAGCAGAACTCTAAGGCCCCTTTCACACGGGTGTTCGGTTTAGATCTGTCTATCAGCTTTTAATATGGATCCAGACTGATCCACAATGAATGTCTATGGGTGAGCAAATGTAAACATGGTTATCCGTTTAGATCTGCATCCATGACCGTTCAGGTCCCAATTTTTAAACGTAACAAAGCTGCGTCCTTTTCAGTTTAGAGATGTGAACGGATATAAATGGATGCCATCCACTTACATCTGTTTATATCCGGTTTAAGGCAAGAAACTTTTTTTGTTTATATTTTTGTCACGTCTGATTGGTCTGTGCAACAAATAAGAAATAAAAAAAAAAATACAGGATGTAGACTGATGTAAACTGAACTAAACATGACTGAACAGATGACTTCCTTGTGAAAGGGGCCAAAGATTCCATACTAGAGTCCTGTAAAGGAGATCTAAAGCCAAAACGTTTTCAGTGAGTGATGAGGTTTTGGGAACCTAGTCAGGCTGCTGTCTGTACCTGAGATTCACTCTGTCCTAGTAACCTATGCCACTGGGACTGAAAATGAGGGAAAATCTGAAATGTTGAGTTGTAAAAAAGGGGAGTAGAGGGGAAATCTTTCAGTAGCAATCCTTGTTCTGGTGACCGCTGTCTACTGGTTGATATTCCACTTTTTGGAAAGATTACATTTCACCTCTCCTTGAGTCAGTCGGACAGATATGGAAGGGAAATCTCCCCAAAAAGATGTAGATAGTAAAAAACAAAGGCTTTCCAAAATGGAAAAGCAAAATTTCTGCTTCAGAGTCTTTATTACAAAAGTCTCAACGTGAACTGCCTTGGCTTTCGATAGGATAATACTAGAGTGTTTATGGAAAGATGACTTGCATTCATCATTTTAAAAACGAAGTGCTGAAGTTTCAGTTTCAATCATGATCACAGCTATTTATTCCTTACTTTCTTCCCCCCCCCACCCCAAATTGACAAATTGACTTTTGGTCAATCGAGTATGGCTATTTTGTGGGCTGGAGGATGAATAATGTAAGGGACGGCTGTTTTCCCAGGAATCCTTGACATCAGGAAAATGCCCATTTTTTTTTTTTTGCGACTGCTTTTGAATCTCTGTTGACCCAGCCAAGGACTTATTACTTTGCTTAAGGGACATGTTCACTCCTAACGTGCTTTACTAGCCTTCGCAAGTAGCTTAGTGCCTTATAATCTGTTTGTCATGAGAGGCTAAATATTGAATGCGAATGATTCTCCATGTTCTCTTTGTCGATGCAGTGTTATAACTGTAAACTGTATACCTTTCATTCCTTGCACTATTCATTTGGCTCTACCACTGAGATTAAAATAAAATAATCCTGTCCGCAAAATGCAGGGTTTATAATCTCTATCCTTCTAAAAGCCTAAAAATGCTGGTATGCTGACTCCCTGGCTCCAATACTGAGCCACTAATCCACTATGCAGATTGGAAAGGTAGAAACTTTTATGAATTCAAACTTTAATATTTCACAAGTATCCTTTAGCTGAACATAAAATCCAGTGCTTTTTTTTTTTTTTAGAATGAATATTATATTCAGCCCCGATCGCGCTATTACTTTGATACATATGAATTCTTGCCTTTTTTAAATGCTAAGCCGTTACTGTATAAACCATGAGAGACCTCTGTTTTTAGCAATGTGTATTCTCCACCTAGATGCTATTAAAAATGTGGTGTTTTGGAGAAATGCTGCTATCTTGTAGTTGAACCTGATGTTTGTGCCTAGATGACTATTTTTTCAATTTCATTGTTTTACTGTATAATACTTTTGTCTTTTCCCCATTGAATAAGTATGAAAATGAAACCATGCTCTGCCTGAGAGGCTGAACGTCACGTGTGCATATATCTGCTGATCGGTTAATGGTCTCTGTTCTGGTAATAATTCTTCTATTAACCTCCAATAGTTCACACTATTGCGAATTGGAAGCGAGTTTTACTGCATCCAATTTGCATATCAGGAGATTGTGGCTGGCTCTCTATGAAGCAGATTCACACATCTCCAGAGTGGCTCTGTGCGTCTTCTGGTCTGTTTCAGGTCCGAATTCAGCCAAAAATTCGGGCTGTAACGGTGAACGGGGATGCAACGGACCCCTGCTGTGAGCCGCTCCATGCTGCGGTGTGAACCCAGCCTCTATCTGTGAAAATTGTCCAGAAATACTGGAGTACTTCCCTGAAAAACCACCATTGACTCCTAAAAAAAAAAAAAAAACCCTCAGTGTGTGCTTGCTGATGACGTGTCAGTATGTGTTATGGACAGTGCAGTTAGATTGCAACATAACCATTGATCAACAGAACAGACCACAACGGCTCTCTTCATGGCCTATCTGGCTAGCTTTAGATTGCTAAAAGAATAGCTTCCCCTTGCCATCTTTCCCCAATTCAGCACTTACATGCACATACTGCCCCATCATTTCTCTCTTTGCCAAATATTATAGTGTTCTTGATGGTGATGGCAGTTGGCATTTATAGATATATTATTTACTTGTCACATTTCTATGGGCTGTGATTAGCCTACAGTGCTAGAATTGCACAATGCGAAAAACAAAATATTGCAGATATTAAGCTTTTGCTCCCCAGTTGTATTTTTGAATTATTCCAACCTCTGACAATTAGCCATAATTAAAATTTTTTTCAATCTGTAGCTCTTTGTAGCCAAGCATATGGGATGCTTACCGCGTAAATCGACCCCAAGCAACGCAATGAATGAGCATATATGGAGATATGAATGAGCATATTTGGAGATAACCCCTCCCCCCCCCCCCCCCCCAAAAAAAAAAAAAGATACCCTCTCTTCCCCATGCTCAGCTGCTGAATTCTTTGACTCAGCAATTCATCTCTGTGCTCATTTATGAGGAAAGCAATCCACACTCATACAAATGCTGTGCTGACATAGATTTTTCTCAGGTCAGTGTACACAAAATTTGCTGTGATGTTAAAGAGAAACTGTCAGGATAGAACTATAGGAACTGCTATTGATGCTTTGTTTTTAAAGGTCCAAGTACAGGGGCCATAATCCTTCTCCATCCTTGGCGAGTCACTGACCTGGAACCAGTATGTGCATATCAGGTGCCCAATCACTTAATTTCTGCATTCTTGTTCCTGGGGAATTACTCACTAAGACCCTTTTTACACTGAAGACTCCAAAGAAGGGGCTAACAAGGGGTTAAAAGTGCCGCTGCTGAAGCGCTGCTCATTGATTTCAATGGCAGGGGTGGTGTATACAGCGATCCCACACCGCCCTAAAGGCGCTGCTTGCAGGACTTTTTTCCCTGTCCCGCAAGCGCACCGCCCCAGTGTGAAAGCACTCGGGCTTTCACAATGGGGAGGCTTGAGAGGCGCTTTTCAGACACTTTACTGTCGCTATTTTTCTAGCTAAAATGCCTGAAAATCACCTTCAGTGTGAAAGGGGTCTAAATAATGAAATATTTAAAAGGATGATCACTCTGGAGCTTTTCATCTTCAAGAACAAATTCACAATGGCAACTTCCATATTTCAATAATAAATAATCCTTCTGACATCCTACCTATAGGAAGCAATTCTATTACCATAATGAATCTATTGTTTTCTATGTTGATGCACAGGCAGTATCTATTTGTTAATGAATAAATCTAAAACTGTACAGATATCATAACATAACCTTTCCTTTATGTCCTGCAAATGGCTGGATGTAAAGTATTACTGACTTATTTCACTGTTGTATTTTAGGACACGGGTACGTTGCTGCCAGGTGTGCCATGACCTCCAACTAGCAGGTTGTTTGTGTCACCTTAGAGGTCATTGATCTCTCTGGTAACCAGAGACATTGGAACACAATTAAACATTTCTAAACCTCCATGTACCTCAGATGCTCTAGGTACATTCAGTAAGATGTCTGAGTATATAGACGCTTGCTGATGCCATAGAGGTCATTATCTGTTGAAATTATGTAGATCGACCCAACATAAACATTGTACAGTATTTCTTGTATATCTATGCACTGTTATATTGAATTTTAGACAGGAATGGTGTTGATGATACAGAATTAAATTAACACTAGGGGGTGATTTTTTTATTTTTTTTTTATATGTATGGTCAATACATAATGTGTTTGACGGTAATATTTGCCACTAGGTAGGTGCCTTTGTACTAGATATTGCAATATCTTTTAGCCATATATTTATTTGTTTCTCTTCTTATCACATTGAAAGCGGTAGTGAAGCCAACAACAAAAATGTAATATATTTCAGCTTACCAATTATCAGATGTAGTGGTTGTATTCGTTTTATAGGCTACCCCGACCCCCTGTTTCTCCCTGGTGATCTGGCCAGCAACACACCTCTTGTGTTATACAGACACCACTCTGGATGAAGGGGCGCAGGGGGCAGATTTGGATAGCAGCATTGTCAGTCTGGGGGCAGAGGAATGTTAGAAGTACTAGCGGATTTTAGCCAGCCATACACCATTCTAATCTCGGGCAGTTCAGCAGGAACCGGCCGAGAATCGTTATCGGACCCATTAACGGGCAGGCAGCTATAGCAGCTGCTAGCCATAATCACTGTCTTCTCCCAGCGGGGATGGCTCCTCCCGCCCCCCAACCCCCAAGAGAAGACAATGGCCAGGAGGGATTCCCATGTCGACACTGTGTGCGTTGATGGCGGAATTGAGCTAATTTTCTTTTTTTGCAACCCGTGTGTATGGCCGGCCTTAGATACACTAACACGTTAAAGCTGAACTCCAGCTAAACCTTTATAATCAGGTACAGCAAACAGTTTTTTTTCTGTTTGGATAAAGGCTTTACATGAATGA
Organism: Aquarana catesbeiana; assembly: GCF_042186555.1. Classification (NCBI taxonomy): domain Eukaryota; kingdom Metazoa; phylum Chordata; class Amphibia; order Anura; family Ranidae; genus Aquarana; species Aquarana catesbeiana. The sequence goes on from NC_133331.1 coordinate 90,690,574, forward strand.
ATAAAAGCTGATCATTTGAAACACCCCTGCCAGTGTTAAATGGTCTGTCCTATCTCTGTACCTGCAAGAGAGCGCTTTTCTGTTGAAAAACAGACTTGCTGGCTGGATCACGAGGTGAAAATAAAAGAAAGCCTAAAACAGGACTAATGCAACCATCACATCTAAGAATTGGTAAGTTGCAATGTAATAAATGTTTGCTTTTGGGTTTATTACTGCTTGACATCATTGTAAACCTATAAAAACTTCTGATAAAATCCAAAGATTTGAAAAACATACAAAGTTATTCTGTTCTTCTTGAATGTTGAGGTTTTTTTTTTTTGGTTTTTTTTAGAATTCTTTTAATGTGTGGAAGAATTTAACTTTTTTTTTTTTCTAAGCAAGATCTGTGGGCTTGTTAATGTAAAGTATTCAGGGTTTGGTTATCCGCTGAAATGAATGTGCTGACTAATGAAGGCAGATACTTGCTTACTATTGGTTACTGCACACCATTGCTCATTTTACTGTGTTATTAGACAAGCCCCACTGTCCCTCACAGTGCAAAATGTGTAAATTGTTTAAACAAAAGACCATCTTCATTAAAAATTGGTGCTGTAAAAAAAAAGATTTTGGGTACCAGAAGTGGGATCTCCATATTGATGTTATACTGTGTTATATATAGTGATAAACTATTTGTATTCTGTAATATTTTATTTTTTTAATTGACATTTATATGTTTGCATCGTTCTTTCCACCATCCATGAGTCTTACTTGGGACAGTTGTGTGGACTTTGTAGACTTGGTACTTAATTGAAATTTCTCTTTGGATCAATACAATAACACTACCTGTACATGATTCTTCATGGTGTGGTTACCTGTAAACTGTTTTATCTAATATGGTACTCTGCATCTGCCTATTAAATGTGAATGTTACCCTCATTGCTACATACACATCTAAACTGTTTATTCTTTCCTATTGTGATTTGCACAAAACATTTCTTCAAAGGTACCGTAATTTTTTTTTGGTTGCCACTGTGAATTTATTTGTACATTTCTAGTTCATATTCACTTCTGAAGACCATATTTATCTATACATAAACAATTTTAGCCACCATCTCAAGGGATGATCAAAGAATTTGTACCTAACTTTTTTCAGTTTTCATTTGTCGCTATTAAACAGGTGCTTGTTGTCCCTTGAAAAACGTTTCCGCAATAAAATTGTTTCATGATTAATCATATTGGTTAATGATGAAAGCTACTCGCAAAAACAAACAGAATGTCCTTCAGTTGACCCATGGAAAATAGATATCAGGGGACAAGTTGCACCTGTGTAAAGTGATGATACCGATAAAGCTAGAGGAATTGACAGTCCTTTAGTAACTTTTGGTCAGTCGCACTTGGCAAACACTGGGCATTGCCAAAGTATTCCAATTAATACAGAATTCCTGTAAATATTAGTATTTCAAAGTTAACATGATTTAGAGGCAAAGCCTAACTCTTGATGTCTATGACGAGGTGGTAAAGGAGGACATAGCTAATGTATCGCTTGAGGACTCCTCCCAGAGTCATAGGCTGGACATAAAAAGCTTTATGGAACCACAATCCACTTTTCCTCAGAACCCCTATGTCTGATCACATGATCAATCCACTCTGGATGTTCCCTAAGCCAACCTAACAATCAAATTGCTGTGTTTGTTGGGCAAACAGAATATTATATGTAGCAAGAGCTAATTTTATTATGCAAAAGTTTCTATTTTCTTGTTTTTTTGCTTCTGATTGAAAATATTGTAATATGATAAATGAAGTAGTGTACTTTTAATAAAGTCATGTTTGTATAATATTACTTATTTTAAAAAGTAGAATTTCTGACTTTTTCTTTGTGCATATCTTTTGTTCCATTTTGTTCTGCAAAAAACACTGTTTTTGACAGGAAGAAAAAGTACGACAGTCTTGATTTATCACAGAGCTAATAAAGAGTAATAATTTCCAAAATGTAGTATAAACTGGCAGTTAAAACTTGAACCTCCGCAATTCCATGGAGGAGGCAGTCAACCCTTTTTTGTGGTGAGAAACAATCCTGCCCATGAATTTGCTAAATTGCTGGAAACCCACGATTTTAAGGTTTGAAATCATTCCTGCAAGGGCCTAATGTATGAGAAGTGAATTATAAATATAAATATATATAAATAATGTGTGTGTGTCCTATACTGAATTTTTTTTTTAACTTTGCTATTAAGAGGGTTTCTGCTTGGCACTCATTAAAATACATTTGGATTATTTAAAATTCAAACACTAATTTAGGGAAATCAAGTAAATGAGCTGTAGCTCTGCTGATGGTCCAGAGAAACCAGTCGGATCCTTTTTTTTTTTTTTTTTCTTTTTTTAACAGAGTAGTCATATTGCGGTTTGCTGTGGCAATTTAAACTACCCATCGCAAGACAGATCATTATTAAAAAAAAAAGAAGATATTTCTGTTACAGTTTTTAAACAAAGCTGTTTAATTCTGTTTGATTTGGGCCCTTCTAGTACCAAGTAAGGGCCTCTGACTTGCATAGCCTCCTAAAGTCTACAACCAAAAGTTTTGAGAATAACACAAATATTAATTTTCACAAAGTCTGCTGCTTCAGTGTTTTTGGATCTTTTTGTCAGATGTTACTATGGTATACTGAAGTATAATTACAAGCATTTCATAAGTGTCAAAGGCTTTTATTGACAATTACATTAAAGGGTAAGTTCAACTTTACAGAAAAATCTGTAAGGTGAACTTACACAGGACCCCCTCCTCACCCCTCCACCAGTCCCGCTGACCTAGTGCAAGATGATCTCCTGTTCTGGTCAGCGGAGAAGAAGAAGAGCGAAAGCTGAGGGGCCCTGGACCTGTGACGCGGCCATAGCAGGGCTCAGAACGAGAGATCGCCGTGCTCCAGGTCAGCGGAACTGGGGGGGTAGGGGTGGCGTGAGGCGGGGGTCCTGTGTAAGTTCACCTTACAGATTTTTCTGTAAAGGTGAACATACCCTTTAAATTTATGCAAAGAGTCAATATTTACAGTGTTGTCCCTTCTTTTTTAAGACCTCCTGCAATTCTCCCTGGCATGCTGTCAATCAACTTTAGGGCCACATCCTGACTGATGGCAGCCCATTCTTGCGTAATCAATACTTGGCATTTGTCAGAATTGGTGGGGTTTTTTTTGTTTACCTGCCTCTTGAGGATTGCACGTTCTCAATGGGATTAAGGTCTGGGGATTTTCCTGGCCATGGACCCAAACTTTCAATGTTTTGTTCTCCAAGCCACTTACCACTTTTGCCTTATGGCAAGGTGCTCCATCATGTTGGAAAAGCCATTGTTCGTCACCAAACTTTTCTTGGATGGTTGGGAGAAGTTGCTCTCGGAGGATGTTTTTGTACCATTCTTTATTCATGGCTGTGTTCTTAGGCAAAATTGTGAGTGAGTCCACTCCCTTGGCTGAGAAGCAACCCCACACATGAATGGTCTCAGGATGCTTTACTGTTGGCATGACACAGGACTGATGGTAGCACTCACCTTTTTCTTCTCCAGAAAAGGTTTTTTCTGGATGCCCCAAACAATCGGAATGGGGATTCATCAGAGAAAATGACTTTACCCCAGTCCTCAACAGACCAACCCCTGTACCTTTTGCAGAATATCAGTCTGTCCCTGATGTTTTTCCTGGAGAGAATTGGCTTTCTTGACACCAGGCCATCCTCCAAAAGTCTTTGCCTCACTGTGCGTGCAGATGTACTCACACCTGACTGCTGCCATTCCTGAGCAAGCTCTGCACTGGTTGTGCCCCTATTCCACAGCTGAATCAACTGTAGGAGACGGTCCTGGCGCTTGCTGGACTTTCTTGGGTGCTCTGAAGCTTTCTTCACAACAATTGAACTTCTGTCCTTGAAGTTCTTGATGATCCGATAAATGGTTGGTTTAGGTGCAATCTCTCGTAGCAGCAATATTCCTGCCTGGGAATCCCTTTTTGTGCAATGACTGCACGTGTTTCCTTGCAGGTAGCCATGGTTAACAGAAGAAGAACACTCTTTTTAAAGCTTCCAGTCTGTTGTTCTAACTCAGTCAGCATTACAGAGTGATTTCCAGCCTTGTCCTAATCAACACTGACACCTGTCGGAGAGAATCGCCAACATGATGTCAACTGGTCTTTGTGGAAGGGCTGAAATGGATTAAGTTCATTTTCATGGCAAAGCAGGACTTTGCTATTCATCTGATCACTCTTCATAACATTCTGGAGTATATGCAAATTGCCATCATAAAAACTGAGGCAGCAGACTCTATGAAAATTAATATTTTATTAGTATCACTCATCCATGTCCTTATGGACCTTGTTTGTGCACTGGTGTGCAGTTATATTGGCACACGAAGGGGCCATCCTCAAACTGTTCCTACAAAGTTGGGAGCATGAAATTGTCAAACATCTTGGTATGCCCACGCCTTAAGTGTTCCCTTCTCTGGAACTAAGGGGCCAAGCCGACCCCTCAAAAACAACCCCACACCATAATCCCGCCTCCACCAAATGATTTGAAACAGTGCACAAAGCAAGGTCCATAAAGACATGGATGAGGGAGTTTGGGGTGGAGGAACTTGACTGGCTTGGACAGTGTCCTGACCTCAACCTGATAGAACACCTTTTAAGTTGAATGAGAGTGGAGACTGAGAGCCAGGCCTTCTCTTCAACATCAGTGCCTGACCTTACAAATGCGTTTCTGGAAGGTTGATCAAACATTCCCATAGACACACTCCCAAACCATAAAACCATGTGGGCAGCCTTCCCAGAATAGTTGAAGCTGTTATAGCTGCAAGGGGTGGGCCAACTCAATATTGAACCCTACGGACTAAGACTGGGATGTAATTAAAGTTCATGTGCGTGTAAAGGCAGGTGGCCCAATACTTTTGGTAAAATAGTGTATATATACATAATACCACTATTAGGCAATAATCATTTAAAAAAAACAAGGAGTTGAATTACTAATTTTTACACTCCTTAAACACATTTGGTGGTGATACCTTGTGGATTTCAGCTGCCGTTAGGCTGTTGCCCCATAGAAATGCTACCTTTTTCTTGTGCATGTTAGAAAATGCAAGCTGTCACGTGAATGACTGACTGGTTGCTATGGTCAAATCACTTTTTCCTTCCTGATATTTAAAATTGGGATTTAGTAGTGACCCTAACTGAACAAATAACTTTGAAGACATTTTCTATCCTTTTTGAAACCTTGTATTTATCCAAAACTCCATGGCATTTTTCTCCAATTCATACATTGTTAGATTAAATTTAATGTCACTTGTTAAATTGCTCTAAACAACATGTGCCTTTAACCACTTGCCGACCCGCTGATATACGTTGGCAAAGTGGCACAGGTGCGCAAAACATCGTACCCGTACGTCGCTGCCTCATCCGCGGCTAGCGGGCGCACGCGCCCACCGCACGCCGTGGGGGCGTTCCCGCAGACTCTGTGTCTGACGGTGGCCCGCGATCGTGGCACGGAGAGGCAGAACGGGGAGATGCCTATGTAACAAGGCATTTCCATGTTCTGACTAGCAACATGACAGGGATCTACTGCTCCCAGTGATCGGTAGCCGTGATCTGTGTCATGTTCTAGTGAGCCCATCCCCCCTACAGTTAGAACATGCTGAGGGAACACAGTTAACACCTTGATCACCCCCTAGTGTTTAACCCCTTCCCTGCCAGTGACATTTACACAGTAATCAGTGCATTTTTATAGCACTGTTCGCTGAATAAATAATGGTCCCAAAATAGTGTCAAAAGTGTATGATCTGTCCGCTGCAATGTCACAGACACAATAAAAATCGCAGATCGCCTCCATTACTAATATAAAAAAAAAATTTATAAAAATGCCATAAATCTATCCTCTATTTTGTAGACGCGATAACTTTTGCGCAAACCAATCAATAGACGCTTATTGCGATTTTCTTTTTTACCAAAAATATGTAGGAGGATACATATTGGCCTAAACTGTGGAAGAATTTTTTTTTTATATATATATATATATATATATATTTTTTTTTTGGGGATATTTATTATAGCAAAAAGTAAAAAATATTGCTTTTTTTTTTTTCAAAATTGACGCTCTTTTTTTGTTTATAGCACAAAAAATAAAAACCGCAGAGGTGATCAAATACTACCAAAAAAAGCTCTATTTGTGGGATATATTGATTCTAATTACAGTATCTGTATCCTTTTTAAAAGCATCTCTTGATATCATTTTTTTTAAGGACTGAAATAATTTCAGTCACATTCTCCTGTTTGAATCTGACAAAAATTACAGTAAAAATGTTATAGTAACAGATACATTTCTTTTTTTTGGCCCCAAAAAAGTATTTTAGAAATATTTCCCAATCTGTAATGGCAATCTCTCACAAACTTTATTTTGTAAGCTATTCACTGTTGTATAATGTAAAATAATTCTTATCAGTACCAAGTGCATATTTCTTCCTGTAGTATAAAAGGACTGTGTTGTATATATGTTTTAATTTAAGCACACAATTGTGCAAAATAAATGTATCATTTTTATAGACTGATTGTTATCCTAATGAAGACTTTAATTATTCAGATTGTGCTGTAGGTTTACAATTTATTTTATTTATTTTGTATCATTTGTATATATTGTGATTTAATTGTGTTTTTGTTTTATTCCTTTTTAGATAAACAATGATTGACATCCTTTTTTGTGTTACTTTTCTTCTGTTTTTACATTTTTGTTTTTAACTTTTTTATTTTTTACTTCCTTAGACATATACAGTATAATTTTATTTTTTTGTGCAGCAAGAATAAAATGTCTGTCCAAGTTTAAAGTTAGTACTTCATCCCTTTCTATAATTTTCATGAAAACATATAAATGGGATATTTATATAAAGAAATCGAAATACTTAAATTTTAAGGCTTAAGTGCCCACTTACACTTCTGCGCTGCAGTAACATGCATTTTACTGAATGGCATCCCATAGCAAAAGTACAGTACCAGGCTACGTGCTCACACTTCAGTGGACCCCAAAGCACAGCATCTTCGTTCTGATGTGCTGTCAAAAAAATGGTGTTCGGTAGTCTTTGGCTGTGTTGTGGTGCTTTGGCAGCACACCAAACACAACATGTAACACCGCAGCTCAGCACTAAAGTGTGAGTGGGAACTTGTACTATTTTATGAGCACAGCTTAACAACCAATATATTGCCTTGTTTACGTTTTAGATCCTAATAGACTGATGGACTTCAGTTACTCAATATGTTACAAAACTCATAAGATTTAAAAAGAAGGAAATAAAATATAAGGTACTGTAGTATTATTTTTATTCATATCAATGGTGACAATAATAGTGATAAATAATAAAGATCTGCCAAATTCACATAATCCTAATTAATTGAGACTTGCATGTTTTATTTAAATTCTTTATATTATCTCATGATGATTTTATCCCGAAAATGTTTAATTCACAAACTTAAATATGAATGTTCAATTCACAAGCTTAAATAATTTATTGGCATGTAACATACATTTAACTGCTAATAGTCATGTGTTGTCATAAATGATTTTGTTCTCTTTAGAGGTATTATTATAGCACCACCTCAAACCAGTTATAGCTCTCCTCAATAGACAATTGAAACTTAATGCCAAAGCTTGTACTGCCTTAAAGGAAAACTGTAATTGGTTAAGGTTTTAAACTTCTTTAAAGAGGAGTTCCAGCCTGTATTAAAAAAAATAAGTCAGCAGCTACAAATACTGTAGCTGTTGACTGGAAACTTACCTGTCCAGGTATCCTGCAATGTTGGCACCCCTAGCCGACTCGACCATCGGCTAAGGGAAACAGGAAGTGAAGCCTTGCAGGTTCACAGCCTGTTTCCTACTGCGCATGCACGAGTCGCCCTGCGCTTTCTGAATGATCCCGATATCTTCTGGGACCTGTGTGTCTCCCAGAAAGCAGTGGGGAGAAGGAGGGGCCATAAATTCCATAGATCGCCGCGATTGTTGTGCGGCGATCTTACCTGGAAGTGGGAGAGGGTGCATTGTTTTGACAAGTTACCGCTCCCCCCCCCCCCCCCCCTCCCCAAAAAGTGCCAAATGTGGCAGTGGAGGGGGGGAGGGTGGGAACATGCGGAGCTTCCACTTTTGGGTGAAGCTCCGCTTTTGTTTTTGTTTGTTTTTTTTATTTATATAACTTTTTTTTTTTTTTTTTTACAAATGAACATTTAATACAGGGTGCACCTATAATTCTATAATAGATTTCCATTGGGCAGAAAAAGTCAGAGGAGGGAGCACTGATTCACTACTTTGGTTCACTCAGTTGTGTGTATGTGTGTAAAATTTATCCTGGATATATATATATATATTTTTTTTTTTATCAGAACAGCTAATAAAAGACAAAATATATAACAATTGGCCTAGAGCTCTGCCCGATGCCTGGATTTTTATATGAAATATTCCCATGCAGTATTTCCTATATATTTGACTACAAACCCCAAACAATGTTTTATGAATTTACTTTCATAATAATAACAAAAAAACAAAAACATTTCTCACACACATGCAAAACTTTAGTGCAATTATGAGGTTGGATTTCATCAGCCGAAAACAGCTCTTTCGTTATCATACATCACAGGACACAGAGTGCCGCTATTATTCCTTACTGGGTTATACTCCAGGTGAATGGACACTGGTAGACCAAAGGTCTTTAGACAGGAAGTGATCCCCTATATAACCCCTCCCATTCAGGAAGTATAGTTTTTTTCCAAGGTGTCTGCAAGGTGGATTGGCACGTTTGAGCTCTCTCGAGCCCCAGGTCTGGAGTCCCAGCACGGTTCTTAAATGAATCAAGGGACTGACCGATCGGATCCATTTGAAACAGGCTTATATGGTTAGATAAATGGTACCCGAGCCTCGCAAAGAAGATGCAAGAATCCGTGGAGGTTTTGCCTGTGATGCGACCTCCGTGTGCTATACTCCACAGAGCTAAGGGATTCCTGCAGGGTGCTGTACAGGTCCAAGGGAGTGGGCCCTAAACCATGAAAAAGGGTACCCAGTCCTTAAAGGTCTCCCAAGTGACGTAACCCGCTGTGATGGGTGAAGATTGGGCTCTTAGTTTCTAAGGTTGCCCTTTGCCTGGACGGTAAGTGAAATCCCCCTTATTTCCATGGGGAACCTTTTGTTTGGTAATGATCTGGACAAGTACATCCAAAAGATTTCCAGAGGAAAGAGTTCTTTACTTCTTATAAAGAGAAGGACTAGACGTCCCTTGTTTAAAACCTCAGGGACTTCCTCAGGTATTTTAACGCCAAGGCATTTCTGCCGCCTACAGGGCGCTAGAGCCAGGGGCAACCCTGGGTCCAGAACTCGTCTAAACCCAGCACCAAGCCCTCCTTTTGAGGAGACACCCCCACTCTATCGGGTGGGGGGAGAGCTGCTCCAATTTGCAGAACAATGGTGCAGGGCGAGTGGGTCACCTCAACAATGTCCTGTGGTTACAAGCTGGAATTTTGGAGGTTTCCTCTATCCAACGATCCTGCGAATCCTTGGTCAGTAGAGCAGTTAGTGCATCAGGGAGTGATCATACAGGTTTCAGTGCCTAAAAGAGGCACCGGGTTTTAAAACCAAATGTGGACATAAGGCCAATCTTGGACCTAAGATCCCTGAACCAACATCTCTTGATCCAATCCTTCAGGGTGGAGTCAGTCCGCTCAGTAGTAGCCTCGCTCCAGATGGGAGACATCTTAGCCTCCATCGATATCAAGGAGGCGTATTTACATGTACCTATCTTTTAGCCTCATCAGAGGTCCCTGCGATTTGCAGTAGAGGAACATCATTTCCAGTTTGTGGCACTGCCCTTTGGACTTGCCACAGCACCTTGGGTGTTTACAAAGATCCTAGCACCTGTACTGGGTCTTTGAAGGGCCCAGGGGATCTTGGTGCTTGGATTTTTGGACGACCTCCTGCTCAGCGATCACTCACTACCGGCCCCGGAACACAGTGTAGCCTGCACAGTGCAGTATTTAGAAAACCTGGGCTGCGTCATAAATAGCAAAGTCAGCCTTGAGACCAGCTCAGTCTCAAGTATCTAGGTCTGATCCTGGATAAGGTTCAGGCAAAGGTAATTCTGACACCCGTAAAGATCTGTGCCCTGAAGGATCAGGTGTGTCAGGTAAGGGGCACCAGGAAACTCTCCGTTTGGCTCTGTATGAGTCTTCTGGGGAGGATGGTGTCCTCCTTCGAGGCAGTTCCCTATGCCCCATTCCATTCCATGGCTATACAACAAGACATCTTGTCGGCTTTGAAAAGGAGAGCCCAAGCGCTGGATTACCCCATGTCCTAATCTCCCCGGGCACTCTTAAGCCTAAGCTGGTGGTTGCAGGATTGGAACCTGCAAAAGGTAAGATTCTTTCTCCTGGTGTTTTGGAGAGTGCTGACCACAGATGCCAGTCTCTTGGGCTGGGGAGTGACGCTAGAGAGGCTCACAGCTCAGGGGAGAAGGTCAAGGGCAGAGCAGAGCCTGCCCATCAACATCCTGGAGTTACAGGTGGTTATGTCTGGCCCTATGGTCCTGAATGGTGGAGCTTCAAGACTGCCCAATCAGGGTTCAGTTTGACAATGCCACTGCCTATATCAACCACCAGAGTGGTACCAGGAGCCGTTTAGGAGGAGGTGAACCACATATTAACTTGGGCAGAGGGACATGTGCAGGTTCTATCGGCGGTCCATATCCCGGGGGTAGAGAACTGGAAGGCAGATTATCTCAGCTGCCAGCAGATATGCCCGTGGGAATGGTCCCTACACCCGAACGTGTTTCGGGAAATCTGTCAGCGTTGGGGATGGCCAGAGGTTGATCTATTGGCATCCACGTTCCTGGCAATTGAAGCAGATGCTCTAGTAGTTCCATGGAACCAGTTTTCCATGGTTTATGCCCCCCCCCCATCCCTCTCCTTCCACATTTGTTGCGCAGGATTCAGAGAGGGGGTTCCAGTTATCCTGGTGGCACCAGCCTGGCCCAGAAGGCCCTGGTTCCTAGAGATCATGAGATTGGCAATAAACAGGACATGGACTCTTCCACACCGCCCCAATCTACTGTCTCAAGGTCCTATATTGCACCCCAAGTTACAGTCTCTAAATTTGACGGCATGGCTGTTGAAGCCAGGGTGTTAAAGGACCGTAGCATCTCGGGACTGGTGGTGAATCAGGACATTGTTTTGCCTTTTTTTTTTTTCTCTCAGCCTCGTTCGGCAGAAGAGAAAGGACTGCACTCTTTGGATGTAGTACGAGCAGTCAGAGCTTATTTGTCTAGATCTGTGGAGATCTGAGCATCAGACTCCTTTTTTGTTTTACCAGAAGGACCCAAGAAGGGACAGGCAGCTTCCATTGCCCTATGGGTCAGTCAATTGGACATTCAGGCCTACGGCCTGGAACGTAAGGCTCCTCCCTTCAGGGAGAGAGCTCATTCTACCAGGGGTTTAGGGACCTCCTGGGCTTTTCGTCATCAGGTATCTGTGGCTCAGATTTGTAAGGCTGCTATCTGGTCTTCAGTGCATGCATTCACAAAAGTTTAGCAAGTGGATTTTCGAGAAGCCAAGGCTTTCGGCAGCAGTGTACTGCAGACTGCCATATAAGTCTGATGGCTGTTGTTTTGGCAGGGTGTTTCCCTCCCCTCAAGGCAATTGCTCTGGGACGTCCCAGTAAGTAAGGAATAATAGCCTCACTCTGTGTCCCGTGATGTATGATAAAGAAAATAGGATTTTTTCATTATACTTACCTGTAAAATCCTTTTTCTTTGAGTACATCACGGGACACAGAGGTCCCTCCCCTCTTTTTGAGGATTAAGTGCTTGCTACAAAACTGAAGTACTTCCTGTATGGGAGGGGTTCTATAGGGGATCACTTCCTGTCTAAAGACATTTGGTCTACTAGTGCTTATTCACCTGGAGCTGGAGTATAACCCAGTAGGGAATAAATGCCTCACTCTGTGTCCCGTGATGTAGGAGTTGGTATATGATTTCATCTGAGTTGACGTATCTCCACCCATCCTTCCTGCATTTCTTGGCTGCACTGCTTTGGGATATGTATTACACATTTGGTGGACCGGTCTTATGGTTACTTGATTCTGGACCAGGGTTCTCTCTTTTTATAGAACGTATTTAATTGTCCCTTCCTAAGAGACCCTTAGTTTGTTCTACTTAATCTTAATTCTCAAGCTTTCAGCGAAACACAGTTCAAATTAGCGACTTATATTTTGTTAGCCACAAAACAGACCATATCAAAAGCCTGGAAACAGCAAGTCGTTCATTTTTAAGAAAGTCTGTTGTCGCGTTAACGTATCTTTCATTGATGGAAAAACTCACCAGTGTTCTCCTAGGCACCCATAATAAATTACTTGCGGCATGATCTCATGGTCCACCCCTTATTAAAAGTGAAAAACAAGGTCAAAGTCAAAAGGAGGTCATCTGTAGGTCAAATGCACCTATCATTGACTTATGCATTATTTCAAGGTCTCCTAAACTGTTGGGTCATTGACAGAAACCTAAATAAAATTAGGATTTTTATTTTACTTGTAAAACCCTTTTCTTAGCGCACATCACAGGACACTTAATTTCCATGACTACTTGGGTTATACTGCCACCTTCAGGTGAATAGACACTAGCCCCAAAATAGTAGGAATCCCAGCCCAGGCATAACCCTTCCCAGCTACAAGAACAAATAGGGAAGGCACAAACACTGAGTGCATTACCCAAAAATGTATTCTGAGAAAATAAAACCTATAGAATGCAGACTCCGAAAAGTACAGTTTAAAAGAACATGTAAGCCAGAAGCTGCCACATGGTGCAAGGTACAAGTGCTCCAACAACCTCCTGTGCACTAGCAAGCTGACACATTTTGGGAGCTCACCCCCTTAGAGCTGTGCTAACCCTGCCCAGCTCAGCTAAGCATCAGTTTTGTAGCAAGCAATGAGGAACATTCATATAGGTGAGTGGGCGGATGTGGGCAGGGAATCTCTCCCTCCCACCAGCTTTCAGCTGCTGCAGAGAGCTATACAGGGGACCGATTCCAGTAATTGGCACACTGATCAACCTCCCTGTGCCCCATACCTTTCCCCCTGTTACTCAGCACCCTCTGTGTGCCCCCCCCCCCCCACAGTGCTGCCGATTTCACTGCCGGGGGCAGTGTCAGGTTTGCTGTATGGGGCCCAGTGGTTTCTAACAGCAGCACTGGATCACTGTAATGTACTGTAAGAAAAGGATTTGATAAGTAATCCAAAAATCTTAATTGTATATCGTAGGGCATGGGTGCTCAACATGTGACCCTCCAGCTGTTGCAAAACTACTCTGCCTTTGAGAGTCATGCTTGTAACTGTTGGCTTTCATGGGACTTCATCAGCCATCATGGGACTTTTAATTCTGCAACATCTGGAAGGCCACAGGTTGAGCACCCATGTCATAGGGCATTTCATATTCATGACTACTTAGAATGTATTAAAGCACTGAACTTGAGGGATGGGCAACACAACAAGGTCAACAAGCCCAAAGCTTAAACGGGATCTACAAAGGTGCCTGCAGACCTTTTGCTCAAAACTAGCATCCACAGAGGCATGGACATGAGCTTGGTAAAAACTTTGTAAAAGTGTGAAGAGAAGACCAGGCAGTGGTCTTGTTAACTTGCACAACAGAAGCTTGATGCCGTAGACCTGAAAAAGAAACTGATGACTTCTCCTAGAAATAGTGGACCAAGAGGCAGTCTGACCCTTGTGAGTACCCTCGGGTTAAACAGGGAAACTACAAGTGCAATGCAAGTGCACTTGGAAGTGCAGTCGCTGTATATCTGAGGGGAAGATCTGAAATGAGGGTAAGCTCTGCTGATTTTATCATCCAATCATGTACAAACAAAAATGCTGTTTTTTTATTTTCCTTGCATGTCCCCCTCAGATCTACAGCGACTGCACCTCCAAGTGCACTTGCAATGCAAAGTGGATTTGCCTTTAGTAAATAACCCCAGTGTCCTGTATTAGGTGGAAAAAGAAACCACCTTTAGGTAAAATAAAGGGAAGTGAAGAAACAGGAAATGTTCACTGCAAGAGAACACAGCCAAGTACGAGACCCTATGAGCTGAGGGATAACGCAAACCAAAAACATAACCTTGTGCTTAAGGAGTGCCAAGGCAATCTCTCAGAGAGGTTCAAAAGGAGAATTCTGCAAGAGAGAAAGGACTACACATAGGTCCCACAGAGACAAATTGGGCTTCCCAGGAGGAGCAATCTGTGTGACACTCTGAAAAAGGCTTTTACCAAGGAATGAGATGAATGAGGCGTCTTAAACAGAATAGCCAAGTTCTGCCCCTTGATGGTATTTAAAGCCAGAGACTTCTCCATAACAGATTGGAGAAAAATCAAAGTGTATTCCACAACATAACGGTGGGGGATGACATTTATGAACCTTACACAAGGCAAAAAAGGTTTTTCATGCATGGTGGTACAGCTTCCTGGAGGTTTACTTTCTGGCCTTAAGTAGGTTAGGAATTACAGTTAAAAACAGCCATCCCATCTAAGCCACTGACCATAATGCAGGATGGAAAATGAAACCCTATAACAGCAAATCTGTTTGAGCTGGAATAGCCTCAGCTTGTCTGCCTCCTCCCTTGCCCCTCCCCCCAACTACAGACAGATCTCTGCAAACACTTCAGGTAAAGGGCCTATTCTCCTGGATTCAGGGGTACTGACAGCTGAGAAAGTATACCTGTCCATTTTCCATGCCAGGAATGTGTGTGGTGGAGAGGGTCAGAATGTAAGTTCTGCCCAAGATAAGGTCTGCTCCTTCCATACTCCTTGCCCCTTCTTGATAGTTGTAAGCTGTGGCATTGTCTGACTGCACCATGAAGGGGTGTCCCAGTACATAGACAGATCAGTGTAGGCGAGCCAGCCAAATTACCCAACGTCTCCTCTGACGACCAGACCACCCTTCCAGCATGGCAGGCTGGCATCCCTCATTAACACCTTCCAAAACATTGATATGCACCATTCTAGAACTGACCTACTCTTGGTAGTCAAACACATTAGCAAGTCCAAGGGCTC
Source organism: Aquarana catesbeiana (assembly GCF_042186555.1). Taxonomy (NCBI): domain Eukaryota; kingdom Metazoa; phylum Chordata; class Amphibia; order Anura; family Ranidae; genus Aquarana; species Aquarana catesbeiana. The sequence continues at coordinate 90,705,631 of NC_133331.1, forward strand.
CTGCTGTTTGTCCCATACCAACAGGATATTGATCTGAAGAGTACTGGAATTAAACTGGTCATAGAGGACTGGGTAGACTATCCTGAAATTTTGTACTTTCAAGAACTTGAGATTAAGGTTTCAATGTCCAGAATAGTCATGGGCATCTCCATTTGGCTTCAAAACTGTAAACATATTCGCCAAGAATTTCACTGTGGACTGGGGGGTCTGCAGCAGCCTTGGATTTAGAGATTTCTCCTGGGAGTAATCCTTGAGGTTGTTCCTCTGATGCCTTATCCCATTGCGAAAGGGGGAGGAAGGGAAAGAGAATGCCCACACTCGTGTCCCAGGTATTCCAAACCAGTGAGAACCCCAGAGAGCTGATCTTGCAAGCTAGAAATTCATTCCTTGACACAGAGAACCAGAGGATTGTGCCCCTAAGACCAGATATGGGCAGGATTTAGAGCTAATCTGAGCCTTAAGGAAGATATTACAGGGTGAATAGGATACAGGGTGTCCTCCCTACCTGATATAGGTATTTGGGTGCCCACGCCAATGTCCGTCCCCTGCGTCTCTGCCTGGGCAAGGCCATTGATTGCTGGGGGTTAGTAGACCTTTTTTTTTTATACCTCATAAGACAGCAGCCATCAAGCGTAGAGTAGTGTTGGTACAAGTCTGAACAACAAAGTGACAAATAGATATGTTTTCTTATACTTGCTCTGCCCTGCCACTCAATGCTATGGCAGAACAAGTATTAGGACAGATCTCTGTGCAAGATCCGTGGCTGAGTGTAGCAAAACTGCTAGAGCCATCTGTGCTGTAGGAGTCCTAGCCTGCAATTGATTATGCTGCTGCATCTGGGAACCGTCAAAATATGCACTTTGCCTGCAGATTCACATAATGTCTTTATGCACCCTTTTTCGAACACTGTCACTGTGGTGTATTGCGCTACCTGTGAAATGCAACCTACACAGCCCCATTGCACAGGGAACACTGCAGGGAAAAGATTGCCACAAGCTCCAGGCACTCACCAGTCTATGCTACAGAACCAGCAGGTCCATTATTCACCCTTTACAGTAGGTGTGCCCCCCCCCCCCCCTTTGGGCCTTTGGGGATTGGGCTTCGCCACAGAGGAATCACTGCCCTGGACCTGTCACCAAGGCCAACTGGTACATGATCCTGGAGATTGCTGCCAACAGGGTCCAGCTCTAGCGGCAACATCACAGGCTGTCCCCTGCTCTTGCATCAGGGTACATACCCTTTTTGCCCTTCTGGCCATAGATATTTGATCTAAAGTCCTTCTTTACTCTGTAGACGTGTTTAGAATAGACCAAAAATATACAAGACTAAGCCCACAACAGAGGATTTTCAGAGAGACCTCTCTAGGCATATTCATCACATATGGGTACTCGCTAAAAACTATGGCTTAGCTGAGCTGAGGGGGGGATATGCCTGGGTGTTGATTCATGCCTTTTTTAAGCTAATGTCATTTCACCTGAAGGTGGCAGCATAACCTAATTGGCATGAATATGAAGTGCGCACAGGATTGGCTAGTGAGAGTACTGGACCAATGTTTTTAACACAGAGTTAACATTTATAGGGATCCATTGCCCATATTCAGACTAATACTAATAATATACTTGCAGTCAGTGATGTTACAACTGGGACCTTTGCGGAGAAACTTCCTCAGAGGTGCCTGTTCTTTTAAAACAATCTCTACATTCATGCCAGGACTACTGTATGGTGCAATACCTGCCCAAGGTTATTGATGTTGAGTGCTAATATGGACAACCAGGGGCCCCCCTGCTTGTCAAGAAGACTCATACACAACATAAATGTCTATCCTTTTCTTTTATTTCTGAGTCTATCCCTCTTCAAAAACTGCTAAGAATCTATATATAATCTTCTCATCAGTGGCAATTATACTATAACATGCTGTTATCACAAACCATAAAGGCATGTAAATGATTTCTTAAGACTTAACCTACAACTACTATAAACTGCAGCCTCAAAATTGAAAGTGTCACTAAACCTACATAATAAAAATAAATATCAATAAATGGTGTATTACATGCAGTTCATACTCATTCAGTCACTATGAGATTCGTTTTTTGTATTCTAAAAAAACACCTGCTTGATCCTGCTGCTCTCTATCTCCACGTCCCCAAATCAGCTAGTGATTTTACAGCTGCACATGCTCAGTTTTCAGTGAATTTCTATGCTGAGCATTTCCTCCCTATCACATCTGAGCAGCCCATGTGACTCCCTTCAGTAAGTAGCTCTCGGGCACCTGATCCTTGACAAGAATGACGCTGCAGATAGCCAAGGAACAGATTGGTCATAGCTCCCAGTGTGCCCCTCTCCACATATCTACACTGCACCTGGGACACGTGCCACTTCTGCCTCTCTTATCCCAGCCCTGGTGGCAGCTATACCTTAAACCTTGGTAATATATAGGCAATGGTTTCTTAAAAGTGACACCCAAGCATAAACCAGAATTATAGCTTCATACTGTGTGGTGTAGTGGATAATGGGAGTAACTTGCACACCCAGATGTTTTGTATAGTAGTGTCGCCGTAACTTACGCTTTAGGAAAGTGACGAGGTTGAATAATCCACTGTACTATTGTAATAGCTGTGGCGTAGCAGCTACGTTAAATATTCTGATGGCTGGTTTGGATCCCGAAGACTTCCTAAAAGGCCTGCGTTCCAATCACAATATACAATGGCCTCCACTTGTGAGAGCCACCACTTGTATGTTAAGTTCTGTCAAGGCTAGTGGCACCATAAATACAGTGATACCGAAGCCTCTACATGATTTCTTAAACCGTGACAGATGTACTTTAAAATTTGATGTTATAATCATACAAAGTATGAAAAGAAAATATATATGACTTCGGGAGGGTTTTGTACTGGCGTCCAATCATAAAACAACATCAAAGGTTTTTAATTTAACCATTGGGCTATTGAATCAGTGGAAAGTTAGATGTCTGTGCTGGATTATAAAGTTCTATTTGTGTTGTGCCGTACCCTGCCCACCAGCTAATATTCATAAGTGAAAAGAATGAGAGCATTGTTTCGTGAAGCCACAACAGCTCACAGGTTAAGTACTCTGACGGCCAGTGTAGCCATGGGAGACTTCCTGACAGACATGGGTTCAAATCCACATGTCGGCATTCACTAGTGAAGGAGCCGCTCCTCGCAGGTTAAGTACTCTGACGGCCAGCGTAGCCATGGGAGGCTTCCTGAAAAATGTGGGACCTCGTCCTCACGTTGGCTCCTTGTGACCTTGGACAAGTCACTTTATCACGTATGTGTCCCAGCCTTCAATCCTTAGATTTCAGGGACCTGTATCTTGCTGTAATATGTCAGCTTGAATGAGTGAATGCTCTATATATAAGTTACAGCCACCCCGCCCAAGGGTGGCTGTTTAGAATCATTCTTTATAAGCGGCGCCTAAAAATCTTTCTATTATACATGTTCTATCCAAACACTGCAAGTAGTTTATGGTGAAGCATCTCCCAAGGTTTGAACCAGGGACCTTCCCTAAATGTCCTCCACTCATTAATCCACAACCTTAACCACCAAGCCAATCTGCTGATTGAATAGTTTACCTCTGTATTGACTTATGAGGATGAAATCAATCCTTTGACCCCCAAATCATACAAAATAATGAAATGTTCAAGGCTTCTAGAAGTTAAGGTGCTACCAAAGAGGTTGCGCAACCTGCCTCCCGGGAGAAGTTTCTGCCAGACAGCGGTTCGAATCAGTATGGGGGTCTTACAAAGCTCACATTAGAACACAGCTTTTAATTCTTGCTGGTATTATATACACAATTAATTACTTTTCTCGGCTGCCAAAACTGACACTTGTGAGCCAAAAAAATGATGATACTGACAGTTTGAATACTCAGTATATAGGAGTTTCTGAAGGTGTGGACCTTGTACTCAACTTGTTGCTCAGAGTGTTTTCAGCCTATACCAATCAATGGCTTAAAGCAAAAGTAAAGTCTGTTAAAAAACAATGTGCTGATAGGTAGGCTCTTTTGTCATAGATGCCTGTCAGCACCTGTTTGTGTACACTGAGTTGTGCATGAGCAGTCTAAAAGCAATTCTGTGCTGGGACAAAGTAACTCCCATTCGCACTTATGGCTGTTATGTGATGCCGCCCAGTTAGTCAAGCGGCCGAAGACTCCAGACCTGGTGAAAAAAACGGCAGAGGATGGAAGCACTGGCAATGGACAGGAGTGTTTTGTTAGGCAAGTCTAACATAATATGGTAATATGCTGTGCATAGTATGTCTAAGAGCTGAACAACTGTCAGTATAATGCTTAACCCGAGGCTTAGTTTAAGATCTTCCCATAAGATTTTTGCATTTAATGTATTTCATGCATGTTATTTACCTGCAAAAGCCACAAGACTGAGCGCTGCCATCTTAGATTTGATGCCAGCAATCCCAACAGATTCAAAGCTGTCATAGTAGAAATGCAGGTTTAATTTCACCATGAATAATTTTTCAGGGCCAAACTGGCCCAAACTATTTATATTAAAGACTAATGTGGCCACTGTGTGCTCTGTGATGGACTGTAGTGGCATCAGCTATATACAGTGAGTGATACTGTGTTCTAGCAGCAATAGGGGCCACTTCCCTTCTCTTCTGCTGCTGGAATTAAAGGGAGTTGGACTGAGTGCTTCTCTGCCATTCAGGAGAAGCTTTGTATTTTTATGGATGGATACTAGGCTTCCTCTGATAGGCCGATGTGAAAATAGTGTAATGACGCCATCCACCTTGGTCAATCAGAGAAAGCCTTATATTCACTGATAAAAATACAAGGCTCCTGCTGAATGACAAAGAAACACTGAGCCTGACTCTGGCAGCAGATGGGAAATCATTCACAATGCTACCAGAAGACAGCGCCACTAACTGGAAGTAGCTAATGCTACTGCAATATATTAAAACATACTCAGCAGCTGCATCGCATTATAATGCAAATAATTGTTTGGGCCAGCTTGACTGAAATTTTTAAACTGGTGATTGGGTCTCATTAAAGTGGTCTCTTAAATAAATATCAAAGTAGATTAAAAAAAAGATATATTTTTAATCTTTTGTACAAATAAATGATATATCTGTTACATTTGTATATTGAAAATCAAAGTATAGGGAATGGCGCTGTGTTAGAACTAGAAGTGTGGCTGAAAATTAAACAAATGTTCAAGTGCATAAAATAATTACTATTTAAAATTAGAAAAAATATTTTGGTATGATCCAGGGATTTCTACAAAAAATTCTGTCCTTATTTTAGTGAAAACACCTTATTACGTGAAAAAATGCTACTATATGTGCAAAAAATCGCAAATATTAAAACGACACCATTATATAACATAAATAAATCTTCACATTAATAAATATAAAGTGATAAGTGCCAGAAGCAGTGAATATCAAACAATAGTGCATTAATGTGCAATAACCATTCGCAATAATAAATCATTAGTAGTGTGTCAAATCGCAACTAAGTATCAAAGAAAAAAATCCCATATGTTGTTTGGTGCAAAAATGTTCATAACAATTGTGCAGAAAGTTCTTCTTTGGTGGTAAAGTGCCGTGCTGTAATAACTGGTAGTCCCCCCCAATGTGGTTGCACTCACCGGAGCACTCCACCCCTGCAGGGGTACGAGCGTGTGATGTTGGTCCTGTCACTCCGGTCGTATGGATGCCAGTTTCCTTCCACGCGTCCCAATCCCAAAGGCAGCTGCTTACACACAAGGAGGTGGGGACTTCCTGTCCCTTGATGTATTAAAGGTCCCCACTGGGTATCCACCAGCAAATGAGCAGCACCTCCTCTTTGCTAAAGAGAGACCTCGCCCTGGGCAAAGAGGAGGTGCTGCTCATTTGCTGGTGGATACCCAGTGGGGACCTTTAATACATCAAGGGACAGGAAGTCCCCACCTCCTTGTGTGTAAGCAGCTGCCTTTGGGATTGGGACGCGTGGAAGGAAACTGGCACCCATAGGACCGGAGTGACAGGACCAACATCACACGCTCGTACCCCTGCAGGGGTGGAGTGCTCCGGTGAGTGCAACCACATTGGGGGGGACTACCAGTTATTACAGCACGGCACTTTACCACCAAAGAAGAACTTTCTGCACAATTGTTATGAACATTTTTGCACCAAACAACATATGGGATGTTTTTTCTTTGATGCTTAGTTGCGATTTGACACACTACTAATGATTTATTATTGCGAATGGTTATTGCACATTAATGCACTATTGTTTGATAATCACTGCTTCTGGCACTTATCACTTTATATTTATTAATGTGAAGATTTATTTATGTTATATAATGGTGTCATTTTAATATTTGCGATTTTTTGCACATATAGTAGCATTTTTTTACGTAATAAGGTGTTTTCACTAAAATAAGGACAGAATTTTTTGTAGAAATCCCTAGATCATACCAAAATATTTTTTCTAATTTTAAATAGTAATTATTTTATGCACTTGAACATTTGTTTAATTTTCAGCCACACTTTTAGTTCTAACCCAGCGCCATTCCCTATACTTTGATTTTCATTTTTTGGGGGATCACTTAGGTGTCCCCTTCCCTTTTAGGGGGGCCGCAGGTGTAATTTAGTCTGTAAGCGCAGATCTGTCGATATATTTATATTACATTTGTATATTGATGGCTGTATTGTACTTATCAATGTGTTACAAAAAATATATATATATATATATATATACAAATCAATTGATGACACTAACACATTTTGAGAACTCTTCTTCAGAGGTGTCACAAAAGGTAATTGTTTTCAAGGCAAGTACAAAAAAGCAACAAGTATGCATGAAGGAAATACAATAGGCAAAATGAGAGGTACCATACTAACCAAGAAAGGATAATGCAAGTTGTATTGAATGTCAGTGCAGCTGTATGTTAAAAACAGAAAAAGGAATGCGCTGATGCTCACACCAAGAAGACCGTCCACCACAAGAGCACGTGGCCCAACTCCAGATATCGGACTACAAAAGATCTCCCTGAAGTCTCTGGGAACTGGAGATCTAGGTATATTATAAAGGGTACTGAAAGAGAGGCTAAACACAAAGGGGAGCCAGACCTGTGAGCATAAAAAGAGAAATAGAAAATGGGTACTAGTTAACTCTCCTCAACAGGAGGAAAATGGCATTTACTCACTGCTGTGAAGCATATTCAATAGACTCCAAAGGACCCTTAGTAATTGACATCTGTGTGAACCTACCTATCTCAATGTAAGAACCATGTTGTTATAAAAAAAATCTCCCGTTTTAGAAGCACATAGGGACAATTTATTAGTGAGTAAATGCCATTTTCCTCCTGTTGATGAGAGTTAACGTACCCATTTTCTATTTCTCTTTTTATGCTCACAGGTCTGGCTCCCCTTTGTGTTTAGCCTCTCTTTCAGTAATCTTTATTGTTTTTTTTTTTCAAATATAATTTTTTATTAACGCCCAAAGTGGGCTAAGAAATTGCAATACAGGCATAAAAAAGGGAAGTCATAATCACCATCAACATAAGGAGAAAGAGAAGAAACAGGGTTTCATATGTACATTTGATTTTGTAACTGTGTAACAAAGAAGAAACCTTTCCTGAGTCGGTACTGAATGGCCGAAGCCTTCTCTATCAGTAAATATCAGCTTGAGAGAGTCGCTGGTCTCCCCTCTCATTGCTCTCTCCCTCCCTGCTCCCCCATTCCTCTCCTCCCTCCACTCTCCCCTCCTCTTCTGCTCCCTAAAACGTCCCCCACATCATGAGTGTGGGTCTGTAGCAGGAAGCGAGGAGGGATAGGAAAAAAGGACAGCACACAATAACAAGGGAAAAGAGAGAAAAAGAAGGAGGTGGGGGGAAGGGGGGTGGATGGCATGTTAGGAAAGAAAAAAAAAAAGGGGGGGGGTATAAGGTTGGGGCTGATAGGGTGGGTATATGGTAGGGCCCTAGTTGATTCAGGACGGTCTAGGAATGTAGGCTTGTAGGGGTATGGGTATCGGCCTCGTCAAGAGGTTCTGAGGGCGATACCCTCTGAAGAGAGAATGAACTGGTTCCAGAGCGCCCATGTCTTGTTATACTTTTCCTGTTGGTGTCGCGCGGTGAGCACTAGGTCTTCCATTCTACTAATGTCCTCTACTGTACTTTCTGTATCCAACTGGCCACCGTTGGTGGGGTTTGACTTTACCAATGAAGTGGGATACAGGATTTTGCAGCGTTTAATAGGTGACGTACAATCATCAGTACCCTTTAGAATATACCTAGATCTCCAGTTCCCAGCGACTTCAGGGAGAACTTTTGTAGTCCGATATCTGGAGTTGGGCCGCGTGCTCTTGCGGTGTGAGCATCACGCATTCCTTTTTCTGTTTTTAACATAAAGCTGCACTTACATACAATACAACTTTCATTATCCTTTCTTGGTTAGTATGGTACCTCTCATTTTGGCTATTGTATTTCCTTCATGCATACAGTACTTGTTGCTTTTTTGTACTTATGTTTGTACTTACCCTCTGGGCAATTACCTGCACTCCCTTTTGTGACACCTCTGAAGAAGAGTTCTCAAAACGCGTTAAGTGCCATTGTTTGATTTGTATATATTTTTTTCTGTAACACATTGCAACATTTGTATTTTGATGGCCGTATTGTACTTTTCAGCTATATGTTTTTAATCTTTTGTACAAATAAATTATATATTTTTTTAATCTACTTTGACTACCATTAGTGCCTGTATAGTCCCAATCCTAGAGGGTATCCTTTGTAGATATACATATCAGGGATGATGGCACTCCACCAACTATAGCCAGTTTCATTTTCTAATCCTAAATAAATATCATGTTGCCCTCATTTTTCCCCCACACTTGAATATTTCCTTGTGCTGGTGCTGCAAAGCTTCACTTTCCCATTTCTCACTTAGGGGAGTGTGATATGTGTTTGACTCATCCCTGCGCAGAAGTGCCGCAGGACTTAGGGTCTCCAGTGAGCCCCGGGGCACATCTGCACACTATGCAAGGTTTCCCTCACATATGCGCTAAGCTGAAAATGAATGGAAGTCCTAAACCTTGCCGTCTTTGCACATGTGAAACACCTGTGTGTGCACAGAAATGCTGAAGGGTTCTGCTAGGACCCAAAATAGGGCGCAGCTTTTCAGCACATCTACGTAGGCACAATAATGGAGGTGCCGGGGGGTGAAGCAAATAGAGAACGGAAGTTCCTCTTTAATGAAAGTAGAGTTCATGGAATAGATAGCACTCTCCTCGTCGAATCATGTGAGGGCATTAGAAATAGGGGGTATTAGGGAGTGCCTGGCCCTGTGAAGACCCATCTCTGAAGGTGGCATTTGAGTTCCTAGACACCTTAGCTTGCTGCTCAGGCCTGAACATAAACTGAAACAAGTCCTCTATCCTGCCCTTAGATACGGACACCTCTAGAATTGTGAATCTCAATATCCCCTTACAGTGGGTCACCAGAATGACCTAGGGGTACAGATTTCAGGACACTAAACCTTATGCCCCTTTCTGGCCAAGTTGCATCAAAAAACAGACACCTGAGGAAATTTAGCTTTATCTTTTATTGGCAAAATAAACCTAATGAAAATGAAGGTTCGACGGATCTTCTTATACTTTTTGATGCATGAGCCAACCAGGGTCTTCCATTCATATTTCCAAAAGATTAATGGAAACATTAGTTCCTTTTTTTGGCCCTGATCTCATCCTCAGATAGGGATTAAAGTACACCAGGAACTGCAGGGCAAAGAGGCTTGGCACGCCCTGATTAATAGATACTACTTTGCAACTCATTTGGTCTTTGCAAACAGGCGGTTGGTGGGAGATGATGGCGACGTTGCCAAGCACCTCACACAATCATAGGTCTAATGAAAACAACACTACATGATTAGGTACTGGTCCATAAATTTTCCCTCGAGAATGCCAGAGTTTCACCATCTTCCCCTCTATGGGTGAAACCCCTGGGATCCCCACCCGAGCATTGTGGGCAGACAAAGGGATCAAGACCGTAAGAGACATTGTTTCTTGAGACAAACTATTGACCTTTGACCATTAAAGAAAGAAAAATTGACCTCCCTAATTTGTTTCTTTTTCGCTACCTACAGCTGCGGCATGCCTTTGTCCCCCAATTTGGTTTGGCCGATCTAGTGATTCTCTTGAATGATTGTTACGACCTGTTACTCTGTATGAACCACTATTTGCAACATCTAAAGGAGTTGTTCTCTAACAGATCCCCTGCAATTGTCAGATGTAGAGAGACAGATGGGAAGGAGGTGTCCCCAATTTACATGTGGAATGTAATGACATGTGGGATTTCACTTTTCAACATCTGATTTTGGGGAGAGACCATGTGATACAGTATAAATTCCTTCATCGCATTTACTATACACCAGCTAAACAAGCTTTATGGGCCTTATAGAGGTACTTGTAAATATGGTCACTCAGAGGACACTGTTGAGCATACTACTTTTCTATGCTCAAAAAGCAATCATTTTATAGGGGAAGACGGTGAACACTTGGAAGGGATTGGTGAATGCAGCACTCTATTTTTTTTAAGGCTACATATCTGTCTTGGGGATGTCCTAGCAAAGAAGGTGTGGGGTTTCTGGATCTCAGTAACAAATGGGTAATCCTACATGGCTTCCCTTTCACCCCGAGTGGCTGGGGGACAGAACACAAAATAGATTAGTTACGGCAGCCCTCAAAAATTCCACTCGCCTGCTCACATTTTGCATGTGGAATTTAGTGTAGGGCGAGTGAGGAGCAGGGGCAGATCAGGTTCTCTGCCCCCCCGGCCGCTCCGATGTCCTGTAAAAACGCCTGCACCATTTCTGCCAAAAGCGATCAGCCAGGAACCTGTTAGCCGGAGGACACAGAGCGGCAGGACCAGACTGCCCTGGGGCCGCTTTGAGCTGAGGCCTCTCTCTTGCCTCCTCCTCTTGTGTATCACACACACAGCGGGTATCTCCTGCTGTGTGTCACGGAGCTGGGTCTGTGTTCGGCAGCACTGTAATAAGGTCCCGCCCCCCTAGACCGGCTCGTGAGATAGGGGGAACACTGATACAATCAGTGTTCCATCTACTATCACACGAGCCGGTCTAGGGGGGCGGGACCTTGTTACCACACAGACGAACACAGACCCAGCTCTGTGACACTCAGCGGGAGATGCCCACTGTGTGTGTGATCCATCATCCATGGTGAGTCTGTATTGATGATGGTCAGAGTGAGCTGCATTGATGGGCAGTGAGGCTGCACTGATGGGCACAGTGAGGCTGCATTCACGGGCACAATGAGGCTGCATTCACGGGCACAGTGAGGCTGCATTTATGGGCAAGGTGAGGCTGCATTCACGGGCACAGTGAGGCTGCATTCACGGGTACAGTGAGTCTGCAATCATGGGCACAGTGAGCTACATTGATGGGCAGTGAGGCTGCATTGATGGGCACAGTGAGGCTGCATTCATGGGCACAGTAAAGCTGCATCGATGGGCACAGTGAAGCTGCGTTGATGGGCACAGTGAAGCTGCATTGATGGGCACAGTGAGGCTGCATTCATGGGCACCGTAAAGCTGCATTTGATGGGCACAGTGAGGCTGCAATAATGGGCACAGTATGACTTCATTGATGGGCAGAGTGAGGCTGCATTGATGGGCAGAGTGTGAGTGCATTGATGGGCACAGTGAGGCTGCATTTATGGGCACTGTAAAGCTGCATTTGATGGGCACAGTGAGGCTGCATTCATGGGCACCGTAAAGCTGCATTTGATGGGCACTGATATGCTTTATGGTAATATTGTTAATATTTATTTTTGGAACTTCATTCTGCATAAAACATTTAACAGTGTAATTTCATGAGATAATTTACGAGGGCGCGTTTAGGGGCAGGGAAGGGGAGAACGGGTTGGGTGGGGCAACTGGTGGCGAGTAACTCTTAAGGCCTGGCTAGTGGCTCAGGACTTGCAATTTTGAGCCCTGAGTTGGCATGTCTCCTCTTCCAAACACTGTTGGCTTGACATTTTCCTCAGCTGTTTTAAGAGTGATCGGAGATGGTGAGTAGTGTTGTTGTTTGTTAGGGGCTAGGCCCTATTTGGGGCTCACATAATTCTTTCAGCCTAAATGTCTACTTTGTTTGCACAACTATCATCTGGGTTTATGTACTTAGTCGCATGGTTGGGAAGGGTCTTCTTACCCACAGAGTGAGGGGGGTGGAGGGTTTGCTTTTGTTTGAGGGGTAGGAGGTTCTGCGCAGCCTTCATTGTGGTCTATTTGGGGTTTATTTTTGTACTTTTGTAATGGAGTTTGTCCTTTTAGAAAACTTAATAAAATAAAAAAAAGATTTTTTTTTTTTTAAATAGTTGTCAGAATTTTTATGTACTGATCTAAATATTTTTAGGGCAAAGCATAGTGCTCTAAAGTACAGCAAAAGTCACAAATTATTCAAAATTATTTTATAAAGTCCAATATAAACACATGCACACAATAAAAAGGAACATACACAAAAAACATATCTGCTTAAAATTTATTGATTGTACAGTATAGTGAAATTTACAAACCAGTAAAGAATATAACTCATTTCATAACAGAGTATGGAACTAGCGGGAAAGGTGAATACACCTTCCCAGCAAGCAGAGCCTCCACAAGAAGCATGCTTCCAGCTACAGTGTGGGGAATTATTGTCCAGCATCTTGCAGAGAAATAGATGGTTCATATGGTTTTTCCCAAACACAGGAAAAAAGGCAATTATACACAAAACAGTATCCAGAAAAATTTCAGTCAGTAAAACATTTTTGTAGCTACGAGTTTAACCAAAACTTAATCTAGCAAAGTAAAGGAACAACAAGAAATTCCACCTATTATTACATGATGGGCTTGTCTCTGCACTCCTACTAATACATAAAAAATTGGAGCTACAAAATAAAAGCACATTATGAAAATTAGATCTACTGTTAGATCCAGGCAGGAGAAGCAACCATGTTGAAAAGTCTTGGCACACATACAAATCATGTTTAAACAGATATGGCCATATGTAGTCTTGGCCAAGCTGTACAGATCTGATTGGCTTGTAGCTCAGCACTGTGACATATATGACTTTATGATGGTCCACTTTAACAATGCTTCATCATACACCCCAAATTTATATGCCAACTACTGAATATCAGGTAGTTGCTTATTAGACTCTAAGGGGTCTACTTATCAGTGATTTCACTCGAGTCACACAACTTTCACCTAAGATGAAAACTGAATTTTGTATGAATCATGGATGAAAACTTTGATAAACAGATCCTAATGTATAATCTGGAGGTGTTCTCACTTCATATGCGTTTAGATTGGATCAAGTCTAAAATAGTTTCATTTGTTGTTGTAATAAGTCAGCATATGCACACCTTTACCTAACACTCAGCCAATCATATTATTATGAAATTGTGACATAGCTGAAAGCATCTTGTGAATATTGTAGATATTCTGAATGTTGTAGATATTGTAGATATTCTGAATATTGTAGATAAGCTGAATACTCCACTCACAATCACCAAATGGCTTACCCTAATGTGTGCCATTTTGTTTAAATTGAACTAAACTGCATAAGAGATGTAACTTGTATTGCATTAAAATCAGTCTTTTAATCACTGGACACGCCTCAATTGCCTTTCCCAGGTTCTACAAGAACTTCACCCACGTGACACCATAGATTGTGTGCTTTTCTTTTTGGCCTGTCCATGTAGTAATGGAATAAGTTTCCTCCTTTTTGAAGCACCTGCAACGGTAGGCCCCAACATAAGGAAAAAATTTTTTTTTCCGTTGTGGGCAGTGTGGAAGGGTTAGAACCTCGGTCATTGTGTCCATTTTTTTGAGATTTCACAGAAGTAGAAGTCCCCTGTAGAAGTCAGGGGATATCCCCTTCAACAGGGACATAGGCAGCAACCAACACACATTATCCAGTAGGGCAAGGAAAGTTTAAAACCTCTACCGGGATTTTATTGCTGCGTCCCCCATGAAGGAGATTGGCCCTCATTCCTGACCAGGTGATTCTTTCCACTGGTGGCATTGGGAAATCTTAAGTGTGACATATAAAACCAGATGTTTTAACCCTTCCTAATGCTATTCAAAATTAAAGCTAAACTATGCGGGGGAAACTCAAAGCTACCCTTGCAGAGGGCCCCCCCCCAACATTGAAAGGGTTAAATGCAGGCTTTTATTTAGGGTACCATTAAAAAGCTTTTTTACTTACCTTATCCTTCATTCCCGCAGGCTTCCCTTTTCCCCGTTAGCCCCCTATAGCCTCTTCTCTTTGGCACTCTTTGTCAGTCACAGACACTCTGACATCATAACATACAATGCAGGACCAGCAGTCCTGTACTGCAAGGACCTTAAGGGCCTGTCCATAACCTGAAAATGTTGGAGGGAACAGGAAAGCACTGGCTGCTGGGGGAGTGAGGGATCAGGCAAGTAAAATTTTAATGCTATTCAAAAATGAGCTATTAACTCTTGTAGGCCTCATTGCAAGGATAGTTTGGAAATTTTCCTATTCAGCTTTGAAAAATCATTGGTAGGAGTTGGCTTTAAAATAGTTGGTTTGTTGCCCAGCAGCTGTCATTTAGCAGTAAATATTTTAATTTATTTAGTGGCTGTCAAGACAAAGGAGTTGTGAAAATAAAGAGGAGACAGATGATCACTGAAATTTAGATGACAATAATGAGGTGTACGGTTTAAGTTGGGTTGTCTCAATTAATTCTGTCCAAGGTTTCTGTAAACCCCCACCACAGTCCAATTGTACCCCTAGTCTATGCCAACGTTTATGGGGTATAAATGGGCACACCATAAACTATACTGAGATCATGTTTGAGATGATATATACATTACATGGTAGATTTAACATCCTAGATCAGTATATACTAGTATTATTATGCTATTAAGGTCTTGCCAAGATCATCTATATTTTGTATCAACTGAAATGAACAAATAACCAATAAATCACAGTATGAATGAATAAATTCAAATTGAATTCAAACAATTCAGAATTTGAGTATGTGTGTGTGAATGGATCTATCAAAACAAAGTGATACATAAATCTACAGTAAGTATGCATAGCTCAGTAAACCAATGAATGCAGCAGAGGCAGCAGTAAAGCCATCACACTTTTGTATTTAATGACTTTACTGTAAGGCTAATTTATGAACATGGAAGAATAGAAAAGTGGAAAAGCTGCCAATGGTAATCTATTGGATTTCAGGATTCATTTTCTAATATACCTCTTGAAAGTAGAGAGGGAATCTGAGTCCTTTCTCCGGCTGGTATAGGACTTTTCATGAAATGTGTTAAAAAGGTGGACTGTGCAGGTCCAGGAACTACTGAACACGGACCTGTATGCAGCTGCAGTTCAAGCAATTAGAGACCATATAGTAGGAAAGCACACATCGGACCAAGCCTCAGGAGAGGCGATACAACTGGAGCTTATTATCACCTCTTCTTATTTAAGCCATTCAATATATCAACGCTATAATAAAGGTACCTGGAGTAAAACAAAGCATAGTACTCCACCCACCTACTCTGGGGCTAAAAAAAAAGAAAATCACATTATAGAACTTGCAATCTTAACAGAAAAAAAAAAAGCGGAAACACACTATATTGGTCACTTTCAATACACAAAATAATGCGTCAAACAAGGATAAATATGTTATCAGTCACAAATGCCCTGTTGGAAAAAACAGATATAATGGCAGAGCTTATTTTAAATCTATAAAACACAAAAAATAACTACAAATTTAAACTAAAATCTTCTACTAATAAAATGTAAAGGTTAAAAGGAAAGATCAACATACACATTCATTGAAGGGCATAGAGCAAGGACTATGCATATGGAAGGTTAGAGAATACGATGTGCACAGGAGTTCTTTCAAAATATGATTTTTGTAGATTGCATAAATGCAACAATTCTACAACTACTGACATTAGTAAGTACCAAACTGGAGCAAGGCTGTATGTGGATTCACTACAGTATACTGGTTTCTGCACATGGGCATCAGTGAGAGGACCTGTTTGTCTGTGCTATCACTACAGATCCCAGCATGCCCCAAAAGCTTCAGGCTGGGGCTATGACTTCTGAAAACACAGACATGCACTGCATTACAATGCAAACATGCTTAATGTATTATACAATTCTGTAAATGGGTAAAAACACAGTTCCCTAGGTTTCTTCTACACACAACATGACTTAGAAAACATCTGTGCAGTATTCACAAGAATCTGTGTTTTGAATATGATCAGTACAGGATTGCTGAAGATAAAACATACTCTACAATACAGAAAAAGAGAAGTGATTTCACAGTTACAGAAGTGATCATCCCTACTATCCAACACGGACAGCACACGAGATCTCTATACTCTTTCTGACCAGACTCCGCTCAGAATACATAGATGTGTGTGCCGGTCTATATTGTGCTTTGGAACAATGTACAGGCTATTACATGTCAACAGGCTCTACTCAAAAGGTCCAGTAAACATAAATTATGTCCATTTATCAACATCTGATCTGTTGCTAATAATGTTCACAAATATATATATTTATTTCAGTTTACCATCATCAGTTTACTATCTCTGATCTTGGTTGATTTTAAATCTGAACTCTAAATGTCTTCTGGATAAAAGGTTGGATCCCCTGTCAGGTTTTGTCCTTGTACCCACTAAGAGGATTTTCCTTCACTGAAAAGCAGGATAATGCGGTGATCTGACCTCCCTGTTTTTCTTCAGTGCATTCTTCCTACGTTTCTTGGGAAAATGCACTAGGGGCTGGTGATGGTGTCACTGGCTTCCTAGGATATTCTCTATAGGATTCTATAAAAAGGGATAACCTGTTCAACTCTGGGAGATGACCTGGGTATCAGTGGGACAGAAAGTGAAAAACCTGCTAGAGGATCTGGTCCTTCCACACTTCGTTAGTGTAGGTACTGAAGAGGAAGGGAGGAAGCAGTTCTTTTATATGAGGCAAACTGTATTGTAGGTGTATTGGTCCTTTAATCCAGTTTCCGAATGTTGCTTCTTGGCGTGAAGTGTTTACAATGCATAGCACAGAGACAGACAACCAGACATTGGTTGTCACCATTTTCTTATTATGCACCTCAATGTCTGACCTGCTAAGAAACAACATTAGCAGGATGAAATGACAACCTTGTGTGTATGCCTAATGTATAACAAAAATGTGACAAATGGAGATGCCCATGCTGCAATATACAAAAAGCTGCCGGCACTTCTATCATGGAGGGAATGAACACACAATAAATGAGTGTGATCAGATACATGACAAACACAAATCTGCAGCATTGTGCTGTCCTGTAATGTGCTCCTCTAGTTAGAATAATTTCTAACAACGCTCTGTATATACCGCTAAACACAAAAGAAAAGCACTAGCTAGAACAGTATATTATCAACCCTTACAATATTTCCAGAGAAATACAAAGCAAAGCATTTGAAAGCAGTGGTCTATGAGACCACAAATGCTCACCTATTAAATAAGTGTTTTTTTTTTTTTTTTATATTAAAAAAAAAAAAATCACAGCAAAAACTTAAAAGTACACTTTGCAACACTGTAACCATGAATAATTACAAATACAGTGAAGGCAGTCATGTGTGCATTAAACTGTTATTTATCAATTCACCAGGAATCAGTAAACTATTAGGGTGAAAAAGCAGTGTAACCCAATCGGAAGACACTTTTTTACAGTCTGATGTCCACTGAGAAAAGAGGAGATCTGACTGGTTTCTATATTTACTGCAAACAGATCTTTTTAATAGAGCAAACCCTGCATCAGAATGCCTACCCCTTAGATCTCTGACCGCCTGTGTAAAAATGCGGCATTACATGTTTTAAAGAATATATACCTACCTTACAACTGTTCTGCCTGTGAGGCCTAAATGTGGGCAACATCCTTCTGGCAGAATTCTGAGAAAGGAAAGGATTAGAAATCTGCCGGACTGTGCCAGAACATCTTCTCTTGAGATCTGTGATCCCCAACTTTCCCAGGATTTCACAGGAGGGACCATGACATCATCCTCTCCTAAGTATCAAGGGTGGAAGGGTTGCTATAAGGCAATTCGATTTTTATCTGAATTCTTTTTTGTCTCACCTTTTTATATAGAGGGCTGGGGCACAAAAGAATAAGCAGAGCTTAGATTTTGATGCAAGGTTCCTTTTAAATCAATCCCTTAATGAAACATAAAAGGGCTGACTCTACTGCAGCACATTTAGTGACAAGTTGCAAAACAAGTACTATGCTGGAAATCTGACAATCACTGCATAAGAGCATAGGCTGCCCTTGGCAATCTTGTATATTAAACTTTGGCAGGATTTTGATGTCCACTAGGGGGCACTCATGTCACTATTTCCAGATCAGAGAAAGACAGCAAATCCCCAACTTATCTTAACGGACTTCGTGTAGGACAACCATTAACTGGTAACTGAAATGGAACACATCAAGCACTCCACTGCCTGAGCTAAATAATTCTTTAACTACAGCACCAATAGAGAAGGTGCTGTTCTGTAATATACAAAACCTATGTGCTCAAAGGAGCTGTGTGCCTCATTATCCATCAGCTCTGCAAACACAACATTGCGGGATGGTTTTGGAAGTATAAAAACCTACAATAGAAAACAGAATGTAGTAAATACTGTGCCACATCTCTCACAGAAGAGGTCCACGGAACTCTCTGACAGAAATGTACGACCTGGAGGAAGAGAGTGCAAATACCAACTTGCATTCAGAACTTTGGACGGGAAAAACAAAAAGGAAATCAAAGAGAAAAATAAATGTTTCTTTCTCTGTGTGTGAATGGAAAATTCTCTCATGGAAGGAAATGTTTCTTTGTAAAATATTACAGTGACTCCGTTTAGGATAATGCTTGTCTTGCAGGATTTTACTCCTCCTCCTCCTCCTCCTCCTCTTCTTCCTCATCATCATCCTCATCGTGGCAGTGTGTAATCTCCTGTGGGGTCAGTGGGAAGAGGTTGGGAGGTTTGATCTCACTGATGGAGCGAGTCAAATGATGCCGCTTGAAGTCAGAGTCTTTGTAGTCCAGGGAACTGCTGTTTCTCGTTGCCAGTGGGGATTCAGATTCATTAACATCTACATGAATATGCTCCACGGTAGATTCATGGGGCATCTACAAACAAACATACATTGAAAGTTTAAACTTATTATTTACTAAAATGGCTCATAGAAATGCCTGTGTTGCAGCCAGTCAGCTTTCACCTTTTTTGTATTGGGGAGTGTGTCGATGGGCTTTTTTAATGTCATAACTGCCTTCTAACTTTTTAACAGCTTCTAACTTAAAGCAAAATATTGCAGCTTAGGAGGTCAAATGCAGGTAAAATATACAGCTCAATGAACTGTAAAACTCAGAAACATCTCAAACTGATCCCGAATGCAAGCAGAAAGTACCTAAAAGCGAGCTGCATTTGCCCATCGACACAAGCTTTTTGATAATGTTAGAAAAAAGCAGTTGTGAGAAGATAATTGGCTACTATGGGTGTCAGGTCTTTTTGTTTTCAGACATCTGGAAATACGACAAAACATGTTTAAAATGTCTTCTATTTAATTGCTTTAATGATACATCTTGCATGACTGCTCAGTATTTGCTAATGATCGAGGCCTAAAGTCTACATGCTCAAGACTGGGTTCACACCTAGTGCGGATGTGGTTCACAGCAGGGGTCCAGTTCAGGGACAACTGTGAAACCAGCCTTAAGCTGTATTTTGTTACAATGGGTTGATTTACTACAACTGGTGCAGCTGTGCATGGTACCCAATCAGGTTCTCACTTCAGCTTGTTCAATTAGGCTTTGACCAAAAAAAAAAGCTGATTTGTTTCTATGCACAGCTGCACCAGATTTTGCCCTCTCTAATTTTAGTAAATCAACCCCAATGTCACAAAGAGTCTCGTACCCCTGAAATAAATTGATCTGGTAAAATCAATAATCCATGCAAATCTCCCTAGTTGGATTATTCAACAAATTCAAATTTTACAAGCAATCCAATACACATTATCTATGACATTATTAAGAATTAAAGGTAAGCCTTCATTGGCTAATGAATGTGTGATATTAACCCCTTGCCAACCGCCACACAAAGATGTATGTCGACAGAATGGAACAGGCAGGCAAATTGGCGTACTTGTACGTCCCCTTAAATTTGCCGCCTAGTGTGCCCGCTGGTCCCGGGAACTCGATGTTCGCCTGCGGCCTAGGATTGCGGTGTGGAAGGTAGAATGGGGAGATGCCTATGTAAACAATGATCTACTGCACCCTGTCATCGGGAAGACCATTGGAAGCCCATCCCCCCCACAGTTAGAACACCTCCCTAGGATGCACTTAACCCCTTGATCGCCCCCTAGTATTTAACCCCTTCCCTGCCATTTACACAGTAATCAGTGCATTTTTATTTGCACTGATCGCTTTATAAATGACAATGGTCCCAAAATGGTGTCAAAAGTGTCCGCCGTAATGTTGCCGTCACAATAAAATTGCAGATCACCGCCATTACTAATAAAAAAAAAAAAAAAGTTTAATAAGAGAAATGCTATAAATCTATCCCCTATTTTGTAGACGCTATAACTTTTGCGCAAACCAATCAATATACGCTTATTGCGATTTTTTTACCAAAAATATGTAGAAGAATACATATTGGCCTAAACTGAGAAAAAAAAAATAGTTTTTTTTATATATTTTTGGGGATATTTATTATAGCAAAAAGTAAAAAATATTTCTTTTTTTCAAAATTGTCGCTCTTTTTTTGTTTATAGCGCAAAAAATAAAAACCGCAGAGGTGATCAAATACTACCAAAAGAAAGCTCTATTTGTGGGAAAAAAAGGATGTAAATTTTGTTTGGGTGCAGCGTCGCAGGACCACGCAATTGTCAGTTAAAGCGACACAGTGCCGAATTGCAAAAAGGGCTCTGGTCATAAAGGGGGTAAATCCTTCCGGGGCTGAAGTGGTTAAACACTAGATTTACTTCAATGTTTACAATTGAAGTGTGTGCTGTGAAAATATGGAGCCTGCCTTTACAAACCTTTCCTTTTGAGAATGCTAGTTGTATAGGTGTCATGTTGATCCATCCCACAATATGCAGATCAGGAGCTTGGATTTGAATTTTGGATGTTGCATGTTTGTTCCAGTTCAGACTCAAAATGCTGAAACAAATTAAAGCTAGGCATCTAGCTTTTCTTAAAAATAGATCAGCAATAGCATTCTCCATATTTTTTGTATAAAAAAAATAAGAAATTCTACACCTGCCAAAAAGGAATTCCTCTGCTAGTAACAGAGTGGTTGATAAGTTCTTATTGAAAATGTATGTATACTGTCCAGCAGTCATATTGCTGAGGGGCACAGACATCAAAGCAGATGCTGGGTGAAGAGAAACTTACCAAGACATGTGCTGCTCTGAAGAGATAGCTGAATGGGTAATACAAGAGATTGATGAAGGAGGCTGCATACAGATCTGCATATCTCATAACCTGACTGGCAAACAACGTCTGACGGGAGCCACTGCGGAAAAGGCTTCCCATCATCCCATAGCACATGTCCATGTCATGAGTGACTTTCTGCAGAACACATAAAGAGACAAATAAGCGTTATTAACATCTGCATTTCTAAAATTTGTAGAGTTTGTAGAGATGTGTATCCCAATCAAAATTCCAAACTATGACCTAGTTTTGCAAGAATCTAATAAAAGCATAAAGGATTCCTTCACATAGTGTGCATGTATATTGAAGAGACTAGTTTGGGTGTTTGTGTAATAAAATACGTCAGAAAGAGAGTTACTTTATATTGGATATTATCATCTTGGCAATACTATTTAGAGCAGTGGTCATCAACCCTGTCCTCAGGGCCCACTAACAGGCCAGGTTTGCAAGACAACTGAAACACATCACAGGAGATATCATTTGCTGCTCACATACATAAAACCTGGCCTGTTAGTGGGCCCTGAGGACAGGGTTGATGACCACTGATTTAGAGCACAGAGAAATCTGATTTTACACCCCTGAGCTTTCAGAGAGCAATCTACAAAAACACAGCTGCTTATTATATACAGTGACTTCACCATGTATTTAATATTAACAAAAAACTGAATGAGATGCCACATACTGTTTTACTAATCAGTAACAAGAGGAAATTACTTCTGAGAATACATGGTTGTAATACCTTAATTCGCCTCTGGATGGAGCTGATGTCTGGCCTCTCGTTACTGCTACTGTCCAGGTGTCTAGAATAGATCATTTTCAGTGTAAATTCATCCACATAAAGAAGAATTTGTAAAACAGATGTCCTCAAGATATGACAGACTGTTTAACCGTGTAAGGCTGGAGTACATGCCAACTACTGAACCATATGCTGAATTGGAGCTCAACTCCAACCTAAACCTTTTTGTCAGTTTTGATTGGAGTATGGAAGGACAACTCTCAGGCTTTTATTGACATCTGTGTCCTTGCTGTGATTTTCCCTCACTTCCTGTCCCAGTAGCTGTAAAGAAATGATGGGAAATCCTAACCAGCATGGACCCAAACAGCACCTGACAGAAGTTCTGACCTTACCACACTCCTTTACTGGAGTTTTTAGGTTATGTACCAAGATTCCTCCTGCTCCTGCCAGCACCCTTTCTTTTCCATTTAGCAGAACTGACAGGGCAGTTCTTGCTTCAGTAATCTGCTTTGAACAGACTATTTAAAACTGAACTACAATGTCCTGACAGATTCAATTACTTATCCCAATTATAGGTAAAATAGATTTCATAATTTTCCACGAATAAGTAATGTTATCTGCCTAGTGTCCATGTCTAAGAAATCCCTAACGTTACACAGCTGTTGGTAAATCATTGGTTGGACAAATCAAATCTGAAACAAACATCTGTCTATGGCCTTAAAAGGATAAGTTTAACTTTGGAACATGTTACATGTTCAACCCATCTTTAGGGTGGAACATGTAACATGTTCCAGCATCTGCATCCTTCCCCTCCAAGCCCCTCACACCCTGTGATTGTGGGATTACACCAGCGATCAGCTGATTGCAGGTGCAAAGCTCTGCAGGCTCCTTGGGAAAAAAATAAAAATAAATGCACATTTTCTGCCTGCCAAAAAAATCTAATTTAAAAAAAAAAAAAAAAAAAAAAGTGAAATTGTCCTTTAAAGCCAATTACGTATTGGTGTTTTTATAGGTCTTCAGGTTGCACTGCAATGCACAGGTACATGTGCATTTAATACTGACCCTCAACAGCTGCTGAAGGAGAAATATAGGATATTGCCCTTGCTTTACTCCAACACCTTATTATGGGTATAGTAATATGTTCATATGATTAAATAAAGCTTTATATTCCTGCTTGCATATGAAAATGCAGCGAAACTTAACACCGCTGATTCCTTGTGTGCAAAAACTTTCTTCTGTCAGCAATGATAGATACACTCCTTCCATATCCTTCCTCTGACACATTACAATAAACAATGTCACGTGTAGTGTCTCTGTCATTGCTGACAGAATAAAGTTTTTGCATGTAAGAGGTCACTGGTGTGTGGCTTTGCTACTTTTGCATACAAACAGTGTGGGGAGATGATGGTACCCAGAGGCTACCAGCACCCCAAGCTGGAGAGAGAGATACACAGGACCTCAGAGCGGTTTCAAGGATACAAGAGTAGCTTCATATTCCTGCTACAGCTCTGAAGACCAAATCATGATATTACTCCTCCCATCTTGTACACTCACAAAAGAATCACATACTACTTACTTGTACAGTTCTGCCAAGAAGATATCCAAGCTCTGAAGCTCCTCAAAAAGTGCTGAATTAAATAAAATAACAGGAGTATATGAAGCACTTAACATGGAAGTCATAATAAGAACAAAACAACATAAATTGGTGTCTATTTTAGGCAAACACTTGATAACAGAAAAAGAAAGCAGGAAGCAGGAACACCAAAGCCAGAGATTTCTAGGCATGGGAGTGACAATAGAGACACACAAAACAGAAACACTATGAAGAGACAAACTGCCCGAAGTATAACAAGCACAGTCTGGATCTGACCCATCTCACTACCACAAGGTCTATTGCCAAGCTGGAGGACCCTATGGCAGCCGAGTGTCAATAAATGCCATTGTGCAAGCCTGCCCGAATCTTAGCATGCCACCCACAGAATGAAGCCATAGTGAAGACATCAAGCCGTGTCATGTGACACTCAGGACATGGGTACGGGGGGAAGGATGCCAGGAAACAGCCAGAATAGGAAGGAAACAAAGCAAGGCGGGAACGACCTGGGGATGGATTTCGAAAACTAAGAAGCGAGAAGAAATACACCGTATGTGTGCGTGTTTAAATACACATTGGAAAAAAGATACATTTTATTTGAAGCAGCACTCGAGTAGGATTAAGGGGGGAAAAAATTAAATCTTACTTTTGGCACTCAGCAAAAAAGATGGTGGACTCTTGATGAGGCACCTCATGCACATGAGTTTCTGCAATCCTATGTAGGGTTAAAGTTCCTCTGGGTGACATGAAAACATGTCCTGCACAATATAACGATTTTAACCCTCACCTGCACTTATCTACAACAGCCTAGTTGGGGTCATCTGCTTACCAATATACTGATATATTTCTCTAGGCTATTATCCTGTCCACTGTTCAGAGATGGAGTTATCAAACTTACACAAAGTACATTAAAGTGTAAGTCCACCCAAAACCAACCTCTCAACCAACTGGCAGCCTGACCTCCACTGTCACATCACATACTAAGCAATACAGTTCCTCATTGCCCACCACTATAGAAGGATTCAGTCCCCTCCTTAGCATGTGATCTGAATGAAGCTGTGGCAGGAGTCAGGATAACAGGAAGAAGAGATATTGTGGGTGGATTGACACTAAAAGGTCCAGAGGCATCAGATGCCTGGTCAATCAATGATTAACATTCAGTAAAAGATACAAGCTTTCATATGAATTCCCCCTGGTGGATCAGTGGGATGTAAAACTCTTTATTAGCATCTGAGGCTTAGAAAAGAATTTGAGAAGTGTTAATATTAGAAGCAGCTTTGCAATTCAGGTTTTTCAACTTGTACATACTGGGCCTAGTACAGTTACGCACGTCAACGCACTACTGCATCCATCAGAGGCTCGAAGCTGCTTCTAACGCTGCTGTCACATTCAAGACAAACACGCTTTACATAGTGACTTCAGCCCGCAGTCTGCTGAAAACAGGTTTTGGCTGCACTTCTCCTTTCAGAAGCAGGAAGAGAGAATAAATATCTCCAAAGTGAAGGAAATCTTCTCCTACAGCCTATTAAGCTTGTCCATAGTCATGCAAAAAAAAAAAAAAAAAAAGCATTTTGATGCATGAAAATGCATTACAAGTAGAAATCCTATTGTTTCCTATGTTGGCTGGTTCACATCTATGTGTTTTGAAAAAGAAACTTGGAGGGTCCATTCACATCTACACGTGGTCGTTACCATGCTCTCTAACACACATGGAACAATGTAAATTCAGCCTTATTTGCCACCATAACAAGTATTCCCCATTGAAAGATTTCCCATTTCCTCTTGCATCAGTGACAGCACAAACATTTTGAATATTCCCTCACTTTTCATCCCATTGGCAATGAACACCAAGACAAAGAGCAAAGGTGAATCTCCCCAGCAGGGACGAAGATTTCAATAAAAATATGACATGATTGCTAACCCTTCTGCTCTCTAAAGTCCCTTTCACACTGCCAAAAATTGTGCGATTTTGCAGCAATTTCAGGGAATGCCTGTGTAAACTTGAGGTCTATGGACCTCAACTGGCATGAAAGTCAAACCAAACTAGTACAAGGCTTACTTTGAAGTTGGCACATATCTGAATGGTTATCATTAGAAATCATGGGGATTGACTTGTCATGCGACTTTGCAGTCCCAAGATGCACAAGTGTGAAAGGGGCCTAATGCAAACTAAAGAAAAAAAATGTTGGTTTTAAATATATCTTTATGTAAACCAGCAAAGGACAGAAATATGTCCAGGTCATGTCTGCCATGGTTCACCCAACTTTTTAAGGTGCAGCTCCAGGCATCTTATCCAAATCCCTAATAGGTCACTGATCTGGAACAAACAAAGGACTGCAGCTCATATTTTTCAGATGTCAGTGGCTGCATGCTTGTTCCAGACCCAGAATACACCAAGGCTCGGTTCACACTGATGCGACATAGGATCCGACTTGTGAGACCGCAAATCGAATGACATGTGAAATTCAATGTTTTCCCTATGAGAGCTGTCTTAATCAATACTACACACGTCTGTCCGACTTTAGAAAAGGTTCTCCACTACTTTGGTCTAAACTTTAATACAACTTCAACTACACAGAGTGTAAAAAGTCACATCAAAGTCGTATCAGAGTCAGAATCAAAAGTTGCACTGAAAGTCGCATGACTTTGGAGACGGGCTAGTGTGAACTGAGCCTTGGTAGTGATAAAGCAAGGATCAGGATACCACACCTGGAGCTTGTACATTCGAAAAACAAGCCTAAATCCACTTCTTCTTTACAGGCTTATCCAGAAAGCAGTGCAAAGAGAAATGATGTTGTGTAAAGTGACCCACAACAACCAATGATTCCAGTTTGCTGAGTTTAAACCAGCAAAAGATAAATTCTGAGTTACTGGTATGGATTACTGCACTTACTTTTTTTGCCATGCTAATACTCAAAAATGTTTTGATCAGACTCCTTTATTAATTCATAAAAGCTTGTATCAATGTACCAAGGTAAGTTATTGACCATTTTTTGGTAAATGAATATGACTCCATCAATGAGCACTTAAAGGGTCAGTCCACCCAAAACAGATATATTTCAGTTGTCAGTGCCAAAACACCCAAGAAGTTCTCACAAGTGTCAGAGACACACCCAATCACGGAGTCTCACTCCTGCTGCTAAATAATGGCTCTTACAGAGATGTCTCAGACTCCCAATAGACTGAGACTTTCTTCTTGCAGCCACATTAGGTGGGTGGACCTGGAATTTTACGGTTATTCACATATATAATCAGGGGAGATAATTTAATAAGCTAGTAATATGTTATAAACTGAAATATCAGTATTGAGTTGACCGACCATTTAACACAAAATAATAATAACTACTATTTGTTTTAACAAATAACTGTCTGAAATTTAAACAGACATACAAACAGATATGTTCTAATTAAATATGCTAAATCTGCCAGTTCTTCACAGACAAGTAGGGTTGAATTATTTCAGCTATCCATTTTTTCCTTAATAATAGCCTAATATACTCATTACCCTTGATTAATTGTATTACATTGTTATTGCATTAAGCAGTTAGGAAAATTAGAGGTAAATGATAATTAAAATTATTCATAGCTCTGCACTCCATGTCCTAAAGTAGTATCTAAAGACCATCTTCCATATTTTACTATAATTAAGTACTGTTCTATTAACAGAATGATTGAGACTTCTTACAGCTTTTGTCTGTCCAAACGTGAAGCTCCTGTGCCAGCTCCGGGATGACCAAGAACGTTCTCCATCCCTGACGCTTTTTGGACTTCAAAATATCACCAAAGATGTGATCTCCAATATATAGTATATCTTTCCCTTTAGCGCCTAACAGGTCACACACAGTGTCTGAAGAGCCTAAGAAAAAAAAACATTGTAAAATTGCTTTAAATATGTTCATAATCTGCATCAGCATCTCAAAACAGTTTCAGAGCCTCTTATGTATGTCGTGTGTTTTGGATATCAACGAGGATCAACTGCACAAGACTGACAACCATGCAAAAAGAGTTTGGTTGTGGGATTATAAAATGTGGCAAGCTACAGCTGTGGGGATAGAGCCGACTATAAATCTAGGCAAGGTAAGACTTAAAGGATAAATTCACCTTTCATAACATTTTACGAAAGGACCGGCCCTGCTCTCCCCCACTTTGACAGCTATCGGGGGGGGCTGTCAAAGTTTTTAGAAAATGCAGTCTATGCCCGTATCACTCATTCTCAGTGTTCTGTGAATGGAAAGCTATGAATCCCGACAGCCTTAGCGACAGTTGGCTTGTAGTTCTAAATAATAAACTGTAATGCTCTGGATGGGATTAAAACTGAGGACATTGGTGCTGCAAGGCAGAAGTGCTAACCACTGTGTCATTAAAGCATATCTAAAGCCAAAACTTTTCTTTTTCATTTTGGATAAAATAGGGAATGGTTATAATTTGTGTACAATTGGAAAGATTTCCCTTTATTGTGTGTACAAGACAGGAAGTAGATGAAATCTTTCCAAGGTGTGTCAAATCCCTTTAGACAGTTGTCACTGCAAAATGTTGGACTTTTCCTCGTTTTATTCCCAGTGACAGGGGTCACAAGGCTAATAGTAAGGCAAATCTCCTTGGGGCTATAGTTGTCAAAGGAAGCCTGACACCCTAGGAAACACAGATTGCTAATTCTCTCTAATTCTGATATCCACAGGTTTTCCATACCTCCCGAATAGACAATTCCATGCTGCAATGGTCCTGTGTAGGTCCCAATTTTAAGCTTGCCAGTGTTCTGTTAGAAAAAAAAATAAACTAAATAAGAATCCATTCTATTTAGCATAGCACATCAGAGATATAAACTCTAAAATGTTGACCATAAGAGCAGTTGTTGCTTTCGTACAATATTAAACACAAGTTCTATCTCAACTTGTGATATCGCCTATAGCAACCAATCAGAATCTACCTTTTATTTTTTCCGCAAAGCTTAGAAAATTTAAATTTAAAAGCTGATTGGCTGTGCTCCAGTCGAGACAACATTTGTCTTACACACTTTTTCTTTTATTAATTCCCCCTAATGTGTCTACAATGAAGTTTATAAATAATGTTGAATGCATGCTCTTGTCTTTATGAGGATCTGTGATACGATGCATTGTCTAGGTCAGTGGTTCTCAGCCTCAGTCCTCAAGTTACCCCAACGGGCCATGTTTTGGGAACTTCCCTTAGATAAAATAGCTCTGATCAATACCATGTCATTGATATTGATTTAAAGCAGCGGTGCAAAGTAAAGAAAAATCTGAAAACATCGCCCGCTGGGGGTACTTGAGGACTGAGGTTGAGAACCACTGGTCTAGGTGACCAGTTCAGTCTTTCAATGAACCACTGAAAAATCCAGCATATGAAAGCAAGCAGATTTTAGCTTGCTGTACAGAGATCAGTAAAATATGATTGGTTGCATCACTTTGCACATTGCTTGTTCCCTTTAAAAAAAAAAACATAAATAAAAAAATACCCCTACATATTTTAAAGTTGTATACTATTCCTTTAAACAAAGTCTCTAGCTGTAATTGTTTGTGCCTATACTACCTGCAGAGATCCTTACATTTTAGGTCAAAGTACAAGTAAGTGATCTTCAGTTGTTTGAACTGAATAACTAAAATCGTAACAAAATCTTTCACTACAACCCCTTTAAAATCACTTAGTGAATACTCAATGCAATATATAAAAACACCAGAAAATGAAACAAAATGTAAATATTGTAATCACAATACATAAATGTGTATGTACTAAAAAAAAAAATACAGAAATAGGTTTATACGCTCCATGAATCAAAAAGTGAAATAAACCGTGCACTATATCGAAATGGTCTAAATGGTGCAACATCAAAAGTCTGTGCAATATGTGAAAAGTTAAAAATATCCAAAACGCTGTGTAATGGTGCGCTCCAGGTGAAGTTGCCACCGTCCCCTTGAGGATTAATGCTCACTTTAAAAGCTGACCCTCACTGCAAAGATCAAAACACGCTTCTTTATTATAACTAGGAGCCAGCAAGGCGCTTAGTAAAGGACACAGAAATGGCAACCTTCCAGTCCGCTTCAGCCAACATGTATTACCAGCTTGACTCCATTAGGTTCACTAGCAACAGCTTCAGTAATTATCCAGCACGGTAAACTATCCAGTGAGAGACTCCCAGTGATAATGCTCAAAGAAACAAAAAAAAGACCATAGTGTTCACTGCTCTAAAAAATATTTTATTAAAAATGAATACAAGTGCACTTACATTCAAAACATGCTTTCATGAGTTACTGACATAAGGCAGAGGAACAACACTGTCCAGGAGAAGTACTATGCAGTGTTATAGCCCTTCCAGCTCCACTGCAGCAAATTAAGCTCCGACCTCAAGGGGATGGCGGTGGCTATTCGCCTGGAGTGCACCATTACATAATTTTAGATATTTTGGACTTTTTACATATTGCACAGACTTTTGATTTTGCACTATTTAGATATTACAGTGCACGGTTTATTTCACCTTTTGATTCATGGTTTAATAAACATGTATTGTGATTGCAATATTTAAAATTTTGTTTCATTTTCTGGTGTTTTTATATCTTTAATTGAGAATTTACTAAGAGGTTTGAGCGTAGCAATGAGAATTTTAGCATGCTGGTGGAATTCCATTGGACACGCTCTGTCCTCCCTCCCCCTACAAACATTTTTTTTTCCTTTATTCCCCACTTTGTGAATCCTTTTCTCTATAACTTTCACCTTTCTAACGCTACTAATTTCTCCCCACTTTGACCAATAAAATTATAAAAAATCATTTTTTATGTTGGAATTTCTAATTTATATGGCACCCCTTTGTGTGGTAAAAAAAATGGTGGTATAATATGTACATTTCTCTCTTATACCTGTTCTTAATGTTTTGATATGCTCCACCTGTGTTGTGTACCCTATTTTTTTTTAAAAAATTCAATAAAAATATTGAAACAAACAATATAAAAAGAGTTGGCGATTGTCAGACTTGTCTACACTTTTTGATCATCAGACGTTTCTATGCATTTATAGAGGAGTATGCAGTAGTATTTGATATTCAGCACAACAAATGTTGTGGAGTACTACCTTGTGTATATTCACATGCTTTATGTACCCTAGCTGATTATGTGACAGCAACTTTCTGTTATGTCAGGTCCTGATGTGAACCTTTTAATAAAGAATTGAGAATTTTAGCATCTCCAGCACCACTCTGGATAACAATAATTGTTATCTAGAACTAAGCTGACCCAATCTACCTTCTAATTTTTTTCTTTCCTGGAATTGTGCGCTAGCATAAGTGTATCATATATTGTGAAATTAAATCTGCAATTAAGAAGCTTCTTGGAACGATACCTGAAGATATAGTATATATTTAGGATAAACCACAATGCAGCAAGATAACAAATTACAAATTATAACACATCTCCGTGAAGGAAAAATATATAAAAAAAGAGTGAAAAGTTTGATACAATAAAAATCCAGATCGCATAAGAAACGCCACATTCGGTTCATGAAAAACGGAATTGCAAGAAAAGATATGTGAGAAAGATAAGCCGTTCCTTGGGTGTATCACATCAAGGTGGAAAGGTGAAATATGTAGGGACACTTCCAAGCCACCGATAGTTCCGGAAGAGTAGTAATGGGTGTACCCTTACCGAACTTGTTGGACCCCCTATATAGCGAGGTCATACGAGCTTGCAGATATAACCCTCTGCAGGGACAGATGGATATCGATGTTCTCTGTGCCCCGGAGAAGACGTCACGTATGACAAAACATGTAGGGCGTGGCCTCGCAGTGCTTGCCATCACGCATCCTATGTTTGCACGGGCGTTCAGCCTTTGTTTTATGCCGGCTTTTTAACATTTTTATTCTGGAATTTTGTATACAAGGCAATAAACTCCTTATGATTATTACTACACTATCGGAGTTTTTTTTCCCCTTTTTTCTCCTTATCCATGGATCCTTTGTGTAACGAGTCTCCCTCCTGACGCTGAAGCAGAGATAATATCTTTGAGTGGGCGGTGCTTGTGAGCAGGACCAGGACATCGATATCCATCTGTCCCTGCAGAGGGTTATATCTGCAAGCTCGTATGACCTCGCTATATAGGGGGTCCAACAAGTTCGGTAAGGGTACACCCATTACTACTCTTCCAGAACTATCGGTGGCTTGGAAGTGTCCCTACATCTTTCACCTTTCAACCTTGATGTGATACACCCAAGGAACGGCTTATCTTTCTCACATATCTTTTCTTGCAATTCCGTTTTTCATGAACTGAATGTGGCGTTTCTTATGCGATCTGGATTTTTATTGTATCAAACTTTTCACTCTTTTTTATATATTTTTCCTTCACGGAGATGTGTTATAATTTGTAATTTGTTATCTTGCTGCATTGTGGTTTATCCTAAGTATATACTATAGCTTCAGGTATCGTTCCAAGAAGCTTCTTAATTGCAGATTTAATTTCACAATATATGATACACTTATGCTAGCGCACAATTTTTTGTTTATATATGGTTTTTTCACTTCACTGATATTGGAAGTATTTTGTTGCAGCTGCACTTTGCATTCTTAACATTTCATCTTATTTGCTGTTTTTGCTCATTAGCGCAGGTTTTCCTTTATATAGATATAGATATAGAGAGAGAGAGAGATTGCTAAATGACTTCTGTCCAACCAGTTTTGGGATTCATATACCTCTGACAGTCAGCACAGCAGAAGGGTGACACCGCAATCTCAGTTTAACTGAAGTGACTGGCCTCAGGTGAAACACTAAGATGGAACAAATCCTCTTACATAAGTTGTACCTCTTTATATAGAGCTGTATTTCCCCTACACCCATCCAAAGTGCAGAACCTGCAGGATCTCTCAGCTCTGAAAAGAAGGGTGCAGAGAGCTGAAGTTACATCACTGATGAGAGCTCTGAGAGCTGATTAGAGAGAAGACACACACCCCTCTCCACACAGCTCACGGGGCAGTCAATCAGCTGAAGCACCCTCCCCTGTCACCATTTTTCTCTTGGTGTCAGGATAACTAGTCAGAAGTGATTCATGCTGATAGAGGAACAGGAAACAGACAAAAAATACACTTTGTGCTCTGGATTGAGATAAGCACACACAATAGAAAGATTTGTTTTGTTCATATTTATTTCATGTCTGAGGTTTACAACCACGTAAAGGTAAAGTATACAGTGGTGTCACCTCCCTAACTGCAGCCTACAGGCTGGATAATGAATTAGTCCTCAACTCTGCTAATGGTTGAGTGGCTGTCCGGATCCAATCACACATTATGCAGCAATTTACAAGGACAACTGCAGCTACATGCAATTGTGAACAGAAGGTTAATCCTCAACCAATCATCACGTATGGGACACTACAGGTTTTATATGTGCATTTACTCACATCGCTGAATACTGTTCATGTAGTTTATCACTAGTGTTCTTCTATACAATATTAGCAACAGAAACATTACTTACTGTATCCACTTGTCTGAGCACAGTTCCTTCCCCAAAAAACAGTGGTTTTCGTGCATCCACTAATATTAAGTCAAAATAAGATTGCCATAGCCGATGTGGGGTCCCAGGCTGAAAAAAAAAAAAGAAAAAAAAAAATCTCTTCAAATTTAAAGTTCTACTGACCAGCAAAATATCACCATAGCCAGGAGATTGTCACCAAAAGGCCCTACTTCAAGCCTCCTCCCTTCTGCTGAAAAAATGGCCACCTTTGGCCTCAAACAGACAGTCAGCTCAGTGACGTCAAGCTTGCTAAAACTGCATGCTTAAGCCTAGCTCACACTACTAATTTAAACAAACTAACAACTCAGGTCAGTGCCGCTGTACTAACAATCCAATGTTAGTAAAAGCAATCTCCCCTGCTGTGCTATTGTGTTCGGACAGAGGGAATGTCGGCCGGTTTCTATTAAACCAGCCAATGCCGTCTGACATTTGGCCCATGTGTGCTATGCTTTAGTGTCAGATTAAAGTCTCCTTCCAGCTGGCTACACTGTGCTGTGTGCTCTGTGAAGCTAACAAGCTCAGCATCACTGAGGACCCTCAGTCACCGCACCTACCTGTGTGATAGGCACAGTGGCTGGGCATGGAGCCCAGTAACGCTGAGCTTGTTGTTTGCACAAGATCGGTGTTACTGAACAGCGATGAGACTGGAATGGCCGTGTGGGAACTCTAGGATGGCAGCCTGGGACAGCTACCCCAGGGAAGGAGCTGTCCTGATCATAACTCTCTCTACAATAAACATTATATTGAAATTGGCTCCTACCAAGTACATTTTTATACATTTGTTTGAGTTGGCTGTATATGCCATTTCATCCACATAAAAAAGTTTGGGCTAGAAATATATTGTAAGGAGTCTTGTTTAAACACATAAGCACGACTTTCTAGAAGAGGTCACTAGAGAATATCTGCTCTACAGGGAAAAAAAAAAGATCTAAATTCATGGCAATACTATACCTTTGGTCCATGAGCGAAGTCAAACAGGTAAGTCATTATTTTCTGCAAGATAAATGAAAAGTGCAAATAAATTTCAATGTAGACAAAAGTGGATATGTACTGTTTTCAGATGGAAAAACATACATTTTTAAACCCAGGTTTGGTAATACAAACCAGAAAAATAACCTTAAAGTGATAGTAAAGTCTTGCATAATAAAAAAAAAAACAAAAAAAAAAAAAACAACTTCTCCCTGCAAGGTAATGTCGTAATGTGCTAGTATGCATTGCACACTGGCACATTATGAGAGACTTGCCTTAAAACAAAGCCTTCCAGCAGTGCACTGTCACCACTGACAGGGCTTCCATCTCCATCCGGTCTTCCTTCCAGGTTCACAAGCTCTGACCGTTTGAAGGGCCAAGCTGCGGTGACATCACTCCTGTGCATGGGAGTCACGGCTGCGGCATAGAGCTCTGAAGGGAGGGTATGAGTATGATGTCCCTTCAGAGTGCATGCATCGGTGACGTCACCGTCTGCTGAAACAGTGAATATTTCCTGAACGGTGCACATTTAGGAGATATTCCTTGTGTCTACAGGTACGCTTTATTACACGCTTTATTGTAAGCTTACCTGTAGGTATAAATGTCCAACTGTTTACTACCACTTTAAAGCGTATGTAACCCAAACAACCTATTTTATTTGCTACCTTTTTCTATGTTAAACATACTGCTAAAAGTGTTTTGTTATATCTGTTCAGATGCAAAAAAAAAAAAACACTGTAAATTTAGTGAGCTTGTAACTTCCTGCCTTTGCTTTAAAGCAGTATTACAACCAAAATCAAACATGCAATATATTGCAGCTTACCATTCATTATATGTGATGGCTGCATTCGTTTTCTTTTTAAAACTATGTTTCTTGTATTTTCATCTGGTGATCTAGCCAGTAAGTCTGTTTCTCAAAAGAACAAGCTCTCCAGCAGAATGTATCAGTTAAAGAGATGAGACAAACTATTAACCACTGACAGGGGTGCTTACAATGATCAGCTGTATGTAAAACCTTCATCCCAAAACAAAAAAACTAACTGCTTATAAAGTATTAGCTGGAGTTTGGCTTCAATTTGTTAGTGTATCTAAATATGCTAGTAGATCTAACAATTCCCCTCCCCCTAGACTGACAATGCTGCTGTCCAGATCTGCTCCCCATGCTCCTTCATTCAGAGTGTTGTCTGTATAATATAAGAGGTGGGTTATGGCCAGGTCACCGGGTGAAAAGAGGAGGGAAAAAGGCCTAAAAAAAGAAAGCCAATGCAGCCACCACATATAATGATTGGTAAGCTGCAATATATTCCTTTTTTGGTTTGGCTTTAACCACTTCAGCTCCGGAAGATTTACCCCCTTTCATGACCAGTCCATTTTTGCAATATGGCACTGCGTTACTTTAACTGACAATTGCGCGGTTGTGTGACGCTGTACCCAAACAAAATGTATGGATTTAAAGCGGAGCTCCGCGGAAATTTTTTTTTTTAAAAGTCAGCAGCTACAAATACTGCAGCTGCTGACTTTTAAAACATGGACACTTACCTGTCCAGGGCGCCCGCAATGTCGGCACCCGAGGCCGAACCGTCTCTCGGTCCTCGGGTGCTGCCGCCTCCATCTTCGGTAAGGGAATCAGGAAGTGAAGCCGTGCGAACTTCCCGGTTCCCTACTGCGCATGCGCGAGTCGCGCAGCGCAATATGGCTGGTCCCTGCTGTCTCTGGGGCCCGTGTGTTTCCCAGCAGACAGCGGGGAGGAAACAGGAAGTGGCGTAAATAACCGCAGATTCTGCGGCTATCTATGCCGGAAGTGGGTACAGATACCTGTAATATACAGGTATCGGCACCCCCCTCCCCCCTGAAAGGTGCCAATTGTGACACCAGATGGGGGGAGGAATCCGATGAGTGGAAGTTCCACTTTTGGGTGGAACTCCACTTTAAGAAAAAAAAAAATTTAAATAAAGGTTTTACTTTCCGCTAGAAAACATTCAAGAAATAAAAAGAAAAAGGGCGTGTGACCGGATTTGATTGAGGCAGCAAGCATTTCTCTGGAGCTCTGTTACTCCTGCAATCATCTGGTCTTTGGGAGCTACTATACCTGATTTCAGACACCACATTATGATAGGGGGTCGTGCTCTCATTCTGGAGATGCCCTCATCGGCAACAAAAAGGGCTCAGAAGGCACTACAAGAACAACATCTGACCCGCTCTGCGAAGGACATGGAGCTAGGCCCCGCCTCCACCATCTTGTCTGCACAGACAAGTGCGCCAACCAGGCTGCCACGAGGACGGTGCGGAGAGATGATGTGGCAGAGCACTGCACTGGAGCCGAACCCTCTGATGATCCGGTGCTCTCTGTGGACCATGACACGATCACCAGACCCATTTTGGGGGCTATAAATGCTAGTAAGGCTGAGCTCATGTGGCGGATCGACCATCTCTCCTCAGAGTGTACTGTGATCAGACATGACCTGGATAAGATCCGGGGAGGGCTCACCACCATGGAGGAGCAATTATCTGAAGTGGAGGACACCTCACACACCCATGACACCCACCTGTCGGAGCTACATGAAAAAACAGATGACGCAGAGGACAGGCAGAGGAGGAATAATGTACAGGTGGTGGGGCTACTAGAGGGAGCTGAAGGGGCTAAGCCTGTCCTATTTGCAGAGCAATTCTTCAAGCAACTACTATCCTTGCAGGATCTTTCCCCCACTTATGTATTGGAAAGAGCCCACAGGGTCCCCACTGGTGTTCATCCCCCTGGAGCCTTTCCCAGGCCTTTTCTGGTTAGGTTCCTGAACTACAGAGATCGGGACATGATCCTAGCACAACCAGAAAAACGCTCCCGTGCGCCCCCTGGGGCGCACACACGGGAACATCTGTGACTGCCGGGTCCAGAGGATCCGGTACATCACGGATCACAGTAAATGACCGCTGATCGCCGCCGTTTACCATGTGATCGCTCCGTCAAATGACGGAGCAATCACATGAACAAACCAGTGTCATATCATATCCGTTCCTCTCTCCCCTCTGTGTAACGATCGGTACAAAGGGGGAGGGATCGGATGGCAGTAGCGCTGTGGGCTGGATGTGTAGTGCCCACAGCGCTGCTCAGTGACAATTGCTGTCACATCCATGGATCCATCCCTCCATACTCAGCCATACCCTGCCACGCTCAGCCATGCTCGGCTGTACTCGGCCTCTGTATGTGGCCAGGCTGTGGAAGTCGCCGTACTCAGGAGAATCTCAGGAGTAGGAGAATCTATTTTGGGGTGTCATTTTTGGTATGTATATGCTATGTGTTAGAAATATTGTATAAATGGACAACTTTGTGTTAAAAAAAAAAAAAAAGAAAGCATTTTAACCACTTCCCGCCCGCCGGCCGTCATATGACGTCCTTGACTTTGTGCAGGGATATTTGAATGACGCCTGCAGCTACAGGCATCATTCAGATATCAGCTTTTTCAGCCGGGGATTCCCTACACCATAAGAACAATCATAAAGGCTGTTCCACTGCTTGATCGTTCTTACGGGAGGCGAGAGGGGACGTCCCCCCTCAGGTGCTTCTACTGACTCACCGCTACGATCGAAGCCAGGATTTTTTTTTTTTTTATTTCAGGCTTCCCAGCCTAGAGGTGAGATGTGGGGTCTTATTGACCCCATATCTCACTGTAGAGAGGACCTGTCATGCCATATTCCTATTACAAGGATGTTTACATTCCTTGTAATAGGAATAAAACTGATCAAAAAATTTATTTTTTGGACAAAAGCGTCAAACTAAAATAAGTAAAGTAAAATGAACAGTAAAAAAAAATTATTTTTTTTTCCCCAGCGTCCCCGTGTGCTTGCATGCAGAAGCGAATGCATACTTAAGTCCCGCCCACATATGAAAATGGTGTTCAAACCACACGTGAGGTATCGCTGCAATCGGTAGAGTGAGAGCAATAATTTTGGCCCTAGACCTCCTTTGTAACTCAAAACATGTAACCAGTAAAAAATTTTAAAGCGTCGCCTATGGGGATTTTTAAGTAGCGAAGTTTGGCGTGTGCAATTTTGAAGGGTGACATGTTAGGTATCTATTTACTCGGTATAACTTCATCTTTCACATTATGCAAAAACATTGGGCTAACTTTACTGTTTTGTTTTTTTTTAAAGCACAAAGCTCTTTTTTTCCCAAAAAAACGCGTTCGAAAAATTGCTGCGCAAATACCGCGCAAGATAAAAAGTTGCAACGGCCGCCATTGTATTCTCTAGGGTCTTTGCTTAAAAAACATATATAATGTTTTGGGGTTCTATGTAATTTTCTAGCAAATAAATGATGATTTTTACATGTAGGAGAGAAATGTCACAATTGGCCTGGGTGCTCCAGAACGCCTGAAGGTGCTCCGTGCATGTTGGGCCTCTGTACGTGGCCACGCTGTGTAAAAGTCTCACACATGTGGTATCACCGTA
This sequence comes from Aquarana catesbeiana, assembly GCF_042186555.1. Lineage (NCBI taxonomy): Eukaryota > Metazoa > Chordata > Amphibia > Anura > Ranidae > Aquarana > Aquarana catesbeiana. The sequence continues at coordinate 90,744,325 of NC_133331.1, forward strand.
CTCGTGAGTAATAGCAGAATGTGTTTTGGGGTGTAATTTGTGGTATGCATATGCTGTGTGTGAGAAATAACCTGCCAATTTGACAATTTTGTGAAAAAAAAAAAAAGAAAAAAAAAATCTTGATTTTGCAAAGAATTATGGGAAAAAAATGACAACTTCAAAAAAGTCATCATGCATCTTTCTAAATACCCTGGAATGTCTTCTTTTCAAAAAGGGGTAATTTGGGGGGGTATTTGTACTTTTCTGGCATGTTAGGGTCTCAAGAAATTAGATCAGTACTTCAGGTGTGATCAATTTTCAGATATTGGACTCTATAACTTTCACAAAGACCAAATAATATACGCCGATTTGGGTTATTTTTACCAAAGATATGTAGCGGTATAAATTTTGGCCAAAATATACAAAGAAAAATTACTAAATTTGCAAAATTTTATAACAGAAACGAAGAAAAATGCATTTTTTTTTACAGAATTTTCGGTCTTTTTTTCTTTTATAGCGCAAAAAATAAAGAACCCAGCGGTGATTAAATACCACCAAAAGAAAGCTCTATTTGTGTGAAAAAAAAAGACAAAAATTTCATATAGGTACAGTGTTGCATGACTAATTGTCATTCAAAATGTGAGAGCACGGGAAGCTGAAAATTGGTCTGGTTATTAAGGGGGTTTAAGTGTCCAGTGGTCAAGTGGTTAATGATATTCGTAAATGGCTGAGAGTAAAGAGATCCAATATAGCATGCTTTAACCCAAGCAAGCTCCGCATTCAGCAGAGGGGGCCATGAAATTTTTTGATAACCCGACTGAGGCAATGGATAAACTAGATCCATTGGAATACATGGAAAACACTATGCATGCATGTTTAGGGCCAGTTCACACCATAAAAATGGACTCATATGTCCCGGATCAGTTTTTGCTTATAGGTCCCACCACACGCAGTTCCAGTACAGTTCCAGTGCGTTTTTTATACAATTTGCTAGGTTCCAGTACAGTTCTGTGCAGAAAAAATGCAGTAAGCTCTACTTTTTTTTCTGCACCGGAAACTGACTGCACTGGTGTGAACTAGAGCCATTGGAATACATGGAAGACACTGCATGCATTTTTGGTGCGGAAAAAAGCGCACGGAACTGCATCTGGTGTGAACTAGCACTTAAAGTTCTTGCCACTAACCCGCACGGGCCTTTTTTTTTTTTCTTTGGGCCTAAACATATGCTGCTTCATATGTGATCAATGTTGCACCTGTTGAGCCATGTGGAAATTACTTTATTCCCTTCTGTTAACAGGTTTTTGGTTCTAATGTTCTAATTTTGGGAATATGCCACTTTGTTCCACTAGATGGAGCCAGCTCTCCTGTTCATCCTCCTCCCTTTTACTTGAACTTTTATATTTTTGTTGCTTCAGGACTTGGGGGGAAAATATAATAGAACTGCAGTGTTATATATACTCTAAACAGATTCCTATATACAACAAGGGAGCAGGGTTTGTTGAAAACCTGATGGTGGCATGTGAATGGCTGGAAACTGAGCTGCAAAATTCAGCTGACCATATACTTTGTTCTCATATAAATAATAGCTGTTCTGAGGGCAGTTCTATTTGTTATCACAGCTACAAATTATTGGGGTCTGCTCCAAACATTCTATTGCCTTTTGATCCCATACTGCTGGCGGCACAGCTCCGATTTCTGGAGGCATCTCATAACTCACCACAGGAGGGAGTTCTATTGCACCTTTCAGTTTCTACTGCTCCTTGATCCTGTTTTTTGGAGTATCCAGAAGAAATGCAGAACCACCACTGGATTTGCTGAACTTTTGGTGGGGGGTTTAAATGTCACAGCTCACCGCTCTGTATTGAGTTTTTGCATATGTCTCCTAGTGACTGGTTACCCGGTCTTACATGGATACCACATAGGTAGAGATGTACTGTTTTCACCCAACTGGGATGCATTCATGTATCAACGTGGGCGTGGCTGAAAAGGTTAAAATTCTGTCTTGGAATGTAAGAGGCATAAACAACAAATACAAAAGAGCCTCAATATTCCAATACCTGAAACAGACAAACCCGCATATCGTTTTCCTACATCTTACTGGTCTTTAAATGCAGATTCGGCAGACCAGCTTGTGTAAATAATAATGAAGAGTATCAAATGCTGCAGAGTAATGAGAGGGAATGTGCGGAATCTCACGGGGGCTTCATATAGGTCTCTGCTGGAGACAAAGCGCCTCTTGTCCCTGCATTTTACCAATCCAGCACATTCAGAGGCTAAACGGGGGGCACAAACAATCTTTGCCGAAAGAGATAAGAATGGGAAACTCTTGCCTATGCTAGTTGCGGACTATCACCCGATCACAAACATCCCAGTTGTCAAAAACAGGGGGGGAAGGGGGGGGTGATCTGGTCACTGACCTGCAGTCCATATTGACCGAGTTTATAGACTTCTTTTCTTCCCTTTATTACCTCATACTGCCATATGATGTGTCTGCTTTGGACTCCTTGCTAGAAGGCCTATCCCTTCCCCGGTTGTCGGAGGAAGGTAGTACTGTATTAGATGACAAAATTACTATTAAAGAGATTGAAACAGCAATCGTTGCGTTTCCTCCTCATAGAGCCCCTGGTCCGGACGTCTTTCCGACAGATTTCTATAAAGCCCATATAGATCAATTGGCCCCCAGACTGGGTCTAATCCTGGAACATTGCCTTGAAAAAGATACTCTGCCAGATGCTTATATGATCCTTTTTCTTAAGCCTGGGAAGGACCTGTTGGAGTGTGCATCATATCCTCCTATAGCTCTATTGAACATGGATTTAAAGATTCTCACCAAAGTATTAGAAACCAGGTTAGCTGCGGTCATCCCTTCCATAGTTAATATAGACCAAATGGAGTTCATGCCGGGTAAATCTACAGATACAAATCTGAGAAGACTTTTCACGTATTTAGAACTTCCCTCTATGGATTCCGAGACTAGAATAGCGGTATCAATAGACATAGAGAAAGCTTTCGATCCACTCGATTAGTGCTATATGTTCAAGGTCCTGGAACTCATGGGTTTTGGGCCAAAATACAGAAAGTGGATATCAATGTTGTATAGACACCCTAGGGTGGCAATAAGACTGGGATTTGCTATATCTGAATTCTTTGCAGTTGGTAGGGGCACTAGGCAAGGGTGCCCGTTATCCCCCTTCCTATTTTCTCTTGCGATGGAACCACTAGCTGTTGCCCTTAGGTCATCATGGGAGGTTAAAGCTATTAGGGTAGGCTCGATTAACCAGTGCCTTGCACTTTATGCTGACAATTTGCTCCTGTCTCTTAAAGGCCCAGGAGCTTCACTGCAGGCAGCGCTAGACATTTTGAATTAGTATGCTACATTTTCGGGGGTTGAAGGTGAATTGGAGCAAGTCGTCTATTCTGCCGCTAGACGAGAGGCCCGGGAGGAGTTAACCCAGATCTCCTGTTACAATGGGTCTCATCTCTTCAATACCTGGGGTTGAAAATCACAGTGAATGTGCATTATTATGTCCCTTAATTTAATTCCCCTACTGATGCTCCTTAAGCATAAGGCACTGACCTGGACTAAGTTGTCTTTGATAAGCCGGATTAGCTTTCTTAAAATGAAACTACTCCCTGTCATTCTCTACTTCCTGAGACATGCGCCAACATGGGTTCCTAAATCCTACTTTAGAAAGTTGGATGGCATAGTCAGTTCCTTCCTATGGGCTCCCAAACCCCCTAGAATAGGAATCAAGGTGCTCCAGGAACCAGGGGATCAGGGAGGTTTGGCTTTGCCCGACTGGTAGAAATATTTGGCTGGCCAAATGGTGTTTGTTCATCAGTGGCTACAGGCAGATGATGGGGATTCGGCCACCGTTTTGGAGGCAGCTCACCTAGGGTCCTTGAGACTGGCCATTTATAGAGGATTCAAATCTAACCTCCCATTAACAATGAAAGCAACTATAAAGGCCTGGGAAACTGCAACGAAGCTAGCGTGTCCTAGTCATACAGGTATCACCCCCTCTACCCATCTGTGGATGAACCCTGCACAGTCCCATTTTTATCACATACCGGATCCTATGCTGTGAGCGGTTAGGGGAAATAAAACATTGAAGGGCATAACTAGTTATGGAGAGTTGTTGACCTTTACACAAATGAAAGCATAGCATGATCTTCCTAATTCTTATCCTTTTAGATTTTTCCAACTTCGGCATGCATTCCAGGTACAGTTTTGGGAGATGAGGGTGGAATCCCTGCCCTCAGATCTTGAAAACCTAATAACACGTAAGGAACTCACCAAGCTTCTTTCCTGACCTATAAAGAATTCTTTAACAGGACTCCTCAGGCCCTAACCAGATTTAGGGCAAAATAGTAAGCTATGGTTCCTGTCATGCGGGGGAGGACTGGGACGATTTGTGGACTCTACCCTTTCAACACATTGTATCAGCTAGGGATAGGTTGATCCAATTCAAATTTATACACAGGTGCTACTATACCCTGGCCAGATTAGCCAAGATTTTTCACTCCGTCTCAGCTGAGTGCTGGAGATGCTCCAACTCGTTCGCTGACACAGATCACATTTTCTGGAGGTGCCCACAAATCCAGCAGTTTTGGACTGAGGTCACTTCCTGTGTCTCGGATCTTCTGGCAATTCCAATTCCTATGACTGTTAGGGTTTGTCTATTGGGTCTAGTGGACAACGTGGTGCCTTCTAGGGCCCTTAGTATTTTGTTCTTTTATGGGAGAAAAGCCATTATGCTGAATTGGAAGAAACAGGATGCTCCAGATGTGGTATTTTAGAAGGGCTTAGTAAATTTCATGATGCCATATTATAAGGCCACGTACATAACCAGAGGCTGTGGAAAGAAATTTGACAAGGTATGGCAAGCATGGTACAACTCCAATGACACAGTAGGATAATAGGTGGACCTAAAAATAACTGGAACAAAGAGGAAGTGTAAATGATCTATCTTGGGCGATTCTTCAGAACACAAGTGAGAACCTACCTATATATGGTTAAATATCCCAGTATTCAAAATGGTAATGGACACTGTTGCTAATTTACATGATGTGGGTCACTAAACTTGTTCTAGCTCATCTCTCTGGTTATCAGGAGACTTTTTGGAAGGCCTGGGTGGAGCTGTGACAAGTGGGGAGGGGGAGATACATTGTTAAAATGTACTCGTTTAGTTAGTTGGACTATGTTAGTTCGGTTAATATGCAAATGCACTGTAACTTTTTGGGCCCTGCGTGGCTGCAAATGAGAGCTGTAGTCATGTTGACTCAGTTCGGATGTTTTTGAGAAGCACAAAATTTAATAAAAATAATTTTTCAAAAAATAAAATCACATTTCTTCATTAATTTAGGCCAATATGTATTCTGCTAAATATTTTTGGTAAAAAAAATCCCAATAAGCGTATGTTGATTGGTTTGCGCAAAAATTACAGCATCTACAAACTATGGGATCTTTTTTTTTTTTTACAGTAATGGTGGCAATTAGCGAGTTATAGCAGGACTGCGATATTTCAGCAGACAGTTGGACAATAACTGATTCTTTGTGGGAACCAGTGACACTAATACAGTGATCCGTGCTAAAAATATGCACTGTCACTGTACTAATGACACTGGCTGGGAAAGGGATAACAACAGGGAAGATCAAAGGGTTAACGGTGTGCCTATCTAGTCTGTTTGTACAGTGTTGGAGATGCTTTTATTAGGGGGAGACATGGATCCTTTTCCCTGCTTCTTAGGAACACAGGATTCATGCCTTCCCTACTGACAGAACTGCCTCTGTGCTGAATGATCAGTGGGTGCCAGCGGACATCGAGTTTGCGGTACCCGCAGATCAGCTTCCGCTGTGTATAATCACAACTGGAGCGGGTCGCCGGTGGTGTGCGCGTGCACGCCCCAGACCCGGAAGTGTCACATCGTGTACTAGGTTCATGATCTGGCACAAAAGCGTCACTTTGCCACAAAATAAGTTATACGGGTAGCAAGTGGTTACTATCACTTTGATGATATCCTAAACAATGTTATCCACCCTTCCAAGTCAGACGGTGAACTAGGAACCACGTTTCCCGGTGTTATGGCATTTAGGAGATAGGGAGGTGTTCTGTAGTCCAAATCAGGAAAGTGACAAAATCCACAGATAAAAAACAAGTGAGCGTTGTCACCCAAATACAGGAAGTGTTTTACTAGGAGGATCACCAAGTCAAAAAAAAAAAAGGGAAACATCCTGAAAAAAAACCCAACAACTAACGCAGCCACCATTTAGAAGGACTGGTAGCTACAACTGTTGGTTCTACCATCAGTGAGCTGGTGATGTCCTACCTCTGCTGCACTAAAATCCTAAACAGTGTTATCAGCCCTCCTAATCCAGCCTGTGGACTTTAGAACACCTACCCCTAGGTTATGGAAACAAGGAGAGGGTGAGGGGTTCTGTAGTCCAAATCAGGAAGGCGACAATGCTGCTTCTCAATACATACAATAAAGGAAACTAACATGGTCACCCACACAGGAAGTGCGTTATGGGCTGGATCACTGGGTGAAAATAAAGAAAAAAGCTTTAAAAGAAAAACGAATGTAGCCACTCCTAAGGACAGGTAAGTTGCAATATATTACATTTTTTTCGGTTATAATAATTACACTTTAACAAGCCACACACACCTTGCTAATACCAGTAACTCAGATGGGTTTTCTTCTATGTACAACTCTTGCAAAAACGCACATCTGCTCTCTAGTTACAAGTCAACCCTGGTCACGAGGTATCTGATCAATACACTGAAGGCACATGTGGACTGAAAAAAAGCACTAATTAAATTGTGTTGACGTTTATGAAAAGTAAATGCTGAATTTAGATAAACTCAATGTATTGAAACTGAAGACTGGGCATTTTTGTGTTGTACCAGCTGGCTTATGTCTGTCTACTATGTAAACTCAGTGACCTCTCTCTGCAGCTCTGTTATGTCAGCAATGCTGCTTACCCAATACTCTGCTTTAAATGTGACCCATTAGCGTGAACCTTTACCCAGACTGTCAGAAAAGACATCAGGAGACTCTGCTGCACCATTCTAAAGATACAAGGGCACTCCCAGCAAAGTTTATTACATTTTCAACTAGCAAAGGTTGATGCGTCTAAACCAGGGGTCTCTAACTGGCGGCCCTCCAGCTGTTGTGAAACTACAAGTCCAATGAGGCATTGCAAGGCTGACAGTTGCAAGCATGACGGGACTTGTAGTTTCGCAACACCTGGAGGGCCGTCAGTTTGACAACCCTGGTCTAAACTATTTTTTTCTTTGCTATCCTGGGTTCAAGTTTAAAGTAAAAATGTCATGAGCAAAATCCAGCTGCTGAGCTGTCTCACTAAGTTTTATACTTTCACTGAGTGAACTTGGAAGTAGGTGGATCAGTAAAATCTTTGTGTTCTGTCCAGTCATTGATCCAAAGAACTGAAACAAGAGAGTCAGTTTGACAGCCAGGCAAGAAGCATTTTCAGCAGTAGAGCTAGGCAACAGTAACATTTATGTCCGGTTTCATGAATTATCTCTTTTAAGGTCTTTTATGCTTTAGTGTTCCTGATCACTAATTTTAAATAAGGATGTTGTAGTCATTCTCTCCTTAGCTTGAAATGGCTCTCAGGGCCTTTTCACCGCACAATGCTGTGTGCTGCAATGCAGTTGGTTAAGCAGACCATTCAAAATGAATGAGCTGAAATGCACAGCAATGCATGCAAAAATGTGGCAGGATTTATGGCAGTGCACATGCATTTTGGAGGTGTGTTTGACTGGCATTCACAATAAATGGCACTGCAGAACACTAATGCATGTTAAGCATGTTGTCATGTGTTATTGCAACGCAATGGTGTGAATGGGACCTTAACCCCTTCACACCAACCATACAGAAATATGTGGCCCCACTGGACTGGGCTTTTTTCCATGGGGTGGCATATCTGCATATCTCCCTATGTGTTGGGAGCATGCCGCACGGCGCGCTCCCAGCACAGAGACTGGGATCTCACAGAAAGCCCTGGGCCCTGTACTAATGATCGGGACCCGGATTTCCCAATTACGGGTCACCTGATCGCTGTGATAGCCTCTTATTGGCTATCACAGTGATCAGTCACTGTGAAGCCTGCCCTCATGTTTTCTTTCTCTGTGAATGGAGGAGAGTGTGAAAAAAAAAAAAATTAACTAAATAATAATAATTAAAAAAATACAAAAAAAAATAAAAAAAAATGCCTGGATCAAGGTTTCCTCTAGGTCAGCGCCAGGGTTAGTGTGTTTGGGTCAAAGGTCAGGGTCAGTATTTTTTTTTTTTTTTTACAGGAATTTTTTTTTCCTCTTAGTATCGGTGTCATGTCAATTGAGACACGGCAGCTGACCTGACACAGCTGCTTCTCCCAATTTGACATCTGTGTGGGAGCAGGTGCATGCCTATGAATGCAGACAGTGTGAGTTTGTGGACACATAACTGCACCCATACAGATGTCAAATTGGGAGCAGCAGCTGTGTCCGTGCTGCTGCCGTATCCCAACTGACATGAATGGGACTACCTACATGGTTATGCACAGAACACCTGTGCATCCCATGCAGGCAAGCATGGTCCTTCACACGGGCATATGCTTTGGTACGCCTGTGTGCTCAAGGCCTATTAACGCATCCTTATGATTTCTAAAACAAGGCAATTTTAAGCAAAATATTATTGCTAGGTAAACAATGCTAAATGACAGTTATCGTCCAAATGCTGAAAAGATCAGCTCCTAGTTTATGACTGCAGGTGTTATAACCTCCAGTCTATGCCCTAAAGTGTGAATGCACACCTTATCAGGGCCTGAATCTACCAATGTTACATAGGAAGGGGTTAAAGAAAATTAGGCTTGTGCCACATTCATCTCAGAGGAGCCTACATGCTCTCTAGCACCCTGGCAACATACAGTGATGTGAATATTTAATTAGCACTTACGTGAGTATATTTATAGTCACTGTTGGTGACCAGAAAAATCTTCCCCACTTCATTCATACGACTCAGCAGGAGAGGCAGTTTGGACTGAAAGGGAAGATAGAGATGTAAAAAGCTACACAGTAAAAACAATAAGTCTTTTTCAGTAAAGCAATTCAAAAATAAATGACAATATGCAAAGTGCAACAATCCACAACAACCAGTCAGTAAGAATATACAAAGAACACAACTCACATCAACCAATCAGGTGTCAGTTTATTCAAATCTGTGCAGAAACAACTAAAACAGCTGAATCCGTGCTGTAGTTCAGGTTTGGATTGGCCTTGTAATTTTCTATGGAGTTGATCTTAGAATTCAATCAGCATTTTTCTAAGTTTGTAAACAATGGTGTTGTGAAATGTAAAGGGTATAGGAGTGGTCCCACCAAGCATACTCCTCTTTTCTTCCAATTTATTTAAAAATCTCTGCACTGAGGTATTACTACCAGATATTAATGCAGCTCCTGCTAAGATCCTCTCTGTGTGGAGGTTTTAATTTGCAGCAAATTTGTTGCTTTTGCATAAAATTTGTGACACATTTTCTGTGGCTTCTTTTAAAGTTTTATTAGCTTAAAACCCAACTCTGGGAACATTTAGAATTATCCTCTGCAGTGGGGCTGCACTTGCAAGGATTAATAAGCTTTTTTTTGTCTAGTGAAGAGGATAAACAATTTTACTTACCTGATCCTCCGCTCCCCTGGCAGATAGTGCCCCTCCATGCTCTGGGGACACATGTAAATTGTTTTCTGTTCCCCCTGAACAGGCATAACACACTGCAAGGGATAATTCATTAGTTGCCTAGAGTTGGATTTACTGCAAACAGAAATGGCTAAGGCCAGCCATACACGGAGCAAATTTCTTTCCTGGGTTTTCCGGGTTGCAGGAAAGAAATTAGCTAGATTCACCCATAAATACAGTGTTGATGGGGGAATCCCTCCTGCCAAGCCATAATCTTCTCCCAGCGGGAGCGGGAAGGAGAATCCGGCAGGCTGGTTGTACTCAAGTTGATTGATTGATCAACTTGATACATTCAGCCTGCTCATTAATAGTTAGAAAGCTGGAACCGGCCGAGATTTGAACTGTGTATGGCCTGGCTAAGTGAATTTGTCCATCCAGATTTGGCAGCCATCTATTACTCCAACTTAAAAAGCACTCTGCTTTTGTAAAAAGTTATTAAATGACTGTATTTGGGAGAACATTTGACACTATCCCATAACTTGACAAATGCAGCCAGCTTCAACTAGGAGTGAAGGAAAAAAGTGAGCAAGATAAAGGAAAGGAGCCATTTACATAGCTTTATAGAGAGCAGCCTGTAGACCCCTTATGTTTCTTCTTTCATGTCTATGAATATATGAATCTGAGGGAAAGGTGTGCGACTGTAAAATGTGACACTGATAAGTACTCTAAATGACTCCAAAATGGCAGCCCATGGGACTTACTCTATCCGTGGCAATAGTTTGAAGCTAAGGTAGGACACATACACAATTCTTTTTTTGCAACAAAAGAAAATTAAATGATTCCCCCCATTCACATATTTGATTGTGGAATCCCTCCTGCTGAGCTACTGTATTCCGACAGCGGAGAGACTTCCCCTCCATCAGAACACACTCATCAGCGCCGGCAGCACTGATCAAGAGAACATTTTCCAACAGGCTGGTTGTACAGAAGTCGATGGAAAGATTGACCTTTGTATAACCAGCCTGCCATAGATGGATCGAAATTCGTCTAGTCCCTGCTGAACCGGCTGAATTTCAATCTAGCTATGGCTGGCTTTATTCCTGCCTCCATGTGTTTTCATGCAGTGCCTTATTACTTAACCTTTTATCCAATTGTAGGTGTAGGTATAGGCCTCCTAAAATGTTACTACACCCAGGACTCTGCATCCACTATATCTTGTCTCCCACAGTACATGGACATGCAATTATTTTAGTAAATATAAACTGCTAAATAACGTTTCTCATCAGTATATAGCAGTCTTGTGACTTATATCAGTGTCTGGTTAAAGCTTGTAGAAGAAGTTTTCATTCTACTCCTACTGTCCTATGAGGCTGCATGACCCCTGACCCTCTGTCTGGACAGTGCTGATTGGCCCTGCGCTGATCACATGCACCCGCTCAAAAAAAAAAAAAAAACTCTCTAGCAATACACACCAAACTAAGAATGTGCAGAGTGACTGCAAAGGCTCTGCCTTATCAGGAGAGGACGACAGTGGAAGAAAAGGAGGATCAGAGAAAGCAGGAACAAACAGCCTTTTTACACAATGCAGAGGATTAACCCCTTAGGTTCCACAGTGAGTATAACAAGTATGCTGTACTGCATATACAGACTGATTTTACTGTTGTGGGTTTAAGAACACTAAGTTAACTAAAATGGGAAAATAAACCACTAATAAAATCCACCTATGCAGCCGCTTTTCAATAAAAAGAAAGGGGAAAACAAATACATTTGTCTCCTGAGCACATCAATATTATTCCTGTCAAATTGATTTCAGGGCCCAGAAAAACATACTTACATCTTTCACAACATACTTTGGAAAATTCTCCACGGTCTTCTCCTTAAGTGATCCCTGAAAAAGAAAGACACAGGAATTAAGTGTCCTGCCTGCCACACATTCAATGCAAAATCTTGGAAAAACAAAGAGTTTGTTTCCAAGTCAGAGATAGACTGTAAAAACAAAGCTAAATCTGCTTTACATTCCTAAAAGAATACAGATTCCGCATAACCACAGCACAACAAAAGCAGCTTCAGAGTTATCAAATAGTGAAACATAGGGGTCAGCTTATGAAGTATGGCTGCATAAAGCCTATTTGTAAAGCAATAAATCACAGCGATGTACTTTTCAATTGTGCTTTGTGCTCTCTGTTGATTTCAGAACCATTTACATAGACCTCGTTGCTTTAAGTTTGAGAAGAGAAATAGTGGAGTGCAGTCACTTCAGAATTTCAATGTTCCAAGAAACCAGAACTGTCAATCTAACTTTGCTTTAAAGCAGTTGTAAAACGCTGCACTTTTCTTTTTTGTCTTACCTGCAAGGCAAAGGCATAATGTACTAGTAGGCATTGCCTACTAGCACATTATGTGAAACGTACCTCAAAATGAAGCAGTCCAGCGTTGTGATGTCATCAATGGAGATGGCATCCATCTTCACCTGGTCTTCCTTCCGGGTTCACGGACTCCGGCTCTGTGACTGACTGGAGTCACTCCCGCGCACATTGGCACAGGGCTCTGAAGAAACGGCACGGGTGGCCGTTCCTTCAAAGCGCATGCGCCAGTGATTTGACTGGCTGCTTGTACAGTAAATATCTCCTAAACGGTGCATGTTTAGGAGATATTTACACTACCTATAGGTAAGCCTGATTATAGGTTTACCTATAGGTAAAACTTAAAGATGAAAGTTTACTTCCTCTTTAATTTAAAAATTTCTTAAAGATGAACTTTAAGTGGTTATATTTTGCACCTCAAGCAATATAGAAAGATTAGAACTAATGGAAGGGGCTGGCATGGAGCTGTAAATAGCTTTCTGAAAACATCACAGCTCTCTGCCTTGAGTTTTCCACTCTCAAGAGTGCTCAGCCCTGATGCAAGCAGTTTGTTGGATCTTGGGAGAAGTAATGGACATCTCAAAATGCCGTGACGTGTGGAGATCGGTCAGGTGTGTGTTCCTAGGCAGGCTGCTTATACTGAGCATTCATGATTAAAAGAACTGAAATCTGAACTAAAAAAAAATATCTAATGAATGAAACAGGCAGGCCAGGGGCAGTAAGGCTGCTAGATGATGCTGGATGCCCTCCAGTCTGGAATTAAAGTGATTTAAAAGGCATTTTTTAAAAATAACAAACATGTTATGCTTACCTGTTCTGTACAACGGTTTTGCACAGAGCAGCCCAGATCCTCCTCTTCACGCTTTCTCAGTCGGGGCTCCTGGCTCCTCCCTCCTGCCAAGTGCCCCCAGAGCAGGCAGCTTGCAATGGGGGCTCCCGAGCCGCTGCTCTGTGTGTGTCCATTCACACACAAAGCCGCAGCTCTGCCCCACCCCCTCTCTTTCCTTATTGGCTGTGACTGACAGCAGTGGGAGCCAACGTCTCAGGCAATGAGGCGGTAGAGTAAGCTGCTGCACAGAGGGTTTTTTTTAGAATACATTAAGGTAAAAAAAACTTGAGCCTTTAGAACCGTTTTAGGGCATGCTCTGTCTAACTTGTTGGAGCTTCTAATGCACACTATGGAAAGCTCGGGGTGTGCAGTAAAATCAGAATAAGTCAGTACAGGAAAGGAAACTGTACAATTGTGCAGGACTGAATGTAAAGCTGGAGTTCAGCTTTAAATGTTTTTCAAGATAACAGAAAGGTTATGATGGTTAACCCAGAAGCCACAAAGTCATGTTAAGACAATGACGCACAGCTAGATCAAATAATTTTATCCGAATCTATGTACATTTGCACAGATTTGTTGCTTTAAAGCAATTTTCCCAGGATTGAGGTCATGGTGCTGTAAATGGGAAAGGCTTTACAATTCTGTGCTAGCTCAGTTTAATGGATATGCATTAGAGACTTTTAACAATGACAATATGGTGAGGCTATCCTGTAACCTTCAGAAGCCAGAGCAATCTTGATTTTTAACACAAACAACCCAGTGTTACCTTATAATGAACCCAATCAACAGCATCTCTGACATCCTGGAACATGCTCCGGAATGACATGAACAGATCTCCATCTTTAAATCCCTTTTCACAGCTGCAGTATAAAAACAGGATATTTTTTAATATATGAATAGTTAGAAGATTAGGTTGCCATTATATACTAACCAATCCAAGGATTTCAAACCTGCAGATTTATAACTGGTATAGCAACCCCTTGCCCCATAGCAGACACCTTTTTACCTGCACTAGAGACAATCTGGTTATAAAAATTAAGTTGCCAGTTCCACACTCTAACCCAGGGGTAGGCAACCTTTTGAGCACAGTGTGCCAGATCACTATACCCTGCAAATCTGTTTCACCACTGTACTACCATGCACATCTGCCCCACCACTGTACTACCCTGCACATCTGCCCCACCACTGTACTACCACGCACATCTGCCCCACCACTGTACTACCACGCACATCTGCCCCACCACTGTACTACCACGCACATCTGCCCCACCACTGTACTACAATGCACATCTGCCCCACCACTGTACTACAATGCACGTCTGCCCCACCACTGTACAACCATGCACATCTGAAGGCGCCCCATTCTAAAAAGTAAAAAAAAACTAAACTAATATTTTTACATATCGCAGCAAGCAGGTAGGACACCCAACATTAGAGGTGATTTATTCCTACAAAGCAAATACACCTTTCCTCATTGAAAATAGCGAGTATTTAGGGTTTCTCTTCTCTCTCAGTTTCTCTCTCACTTAACTAACTTGACCCCAGCACTGAAAGAGTGGAGCAGAGAAAGGGCAAGCTAGGGTGCCCTCAGGCACCTGATGTTCACCTTATCAACCCATGATGTAATTGGTTTTTCAGACGCTGGCATTCGGCCCACACAGTACCCAAGGATCTGGTGCTGCAGAATAAACCTGTGGCTTTGTTTAACAAGAAGGCAAACCTGATCCACCCAAGGCACCCCTGAAGAACCCAGAAGGTACCCTGGTTGAAAAAGGCTGGTGTACAGTGTTGCATAAATGCGCAATTGCCAGTTAGGCTGGGTTCACACTACAGCACGGGGTCCGGTGCGTCTCCATTCACCGGTTCAGGTCTGATTTCATTTGGGCTGAATTCGGACCTGAAATGGACCAAAAGATGCACAGGGCTCCTGTGCAATTCGCACCGGAGCTGCTCTGGAGATGTGTGAACTAGTTCCATAGAGAGCCGCTAAGCCAATTCTCCTGCTAAGCGAATTGGATGCGGGGGGAAACCCGCATCCAATTTGCAATACTGTGAATCCAGCCTTTAAGTAATGCAGTGCCAAGTTAAACTACCAGAGGGTAAAATTCATATTCAGCTTGCAAAACCATACATCTCACATGACTAATACCCAGGAAAACCTACACAAACTTGTACAGCTTAGGTTTTTTGCATGTAAACAAAACCCAATATATATTTTAAGCTTAAAGCATCACTAAAGGCAAACCATTTGTTTTCTTATTGGATAGAGTAGGGGAGGGTTATTATTATACAGGATTTATATAGCGCCAACAGTTTGCACATCGCTTTACAACATGGGGCAGACAGTACACTTACAATACAAATCAATACAGGAGGGATCAGAGGGCCCTGCTCGTTAGAGCTTACACACTAGAAGGGAGGGTCAAGTGGAAACAAAAGGTAATAACTGTGGGGGATGAGCTGATGGAAAAAATGAAAATACAGTTGTTAGGTGTGTGTAGGATAGGCTTCTCTGAAGAGAAGGGTTTTCAGGGATTGTCTGAAAGCTAATAAAGTAGGAGATAAGCGGACAGATTGGGGTAGGGCATTCCATAGGATTGGAGAGGCTTTGTAAAAGGCCTGGAGGCAAGCATGGGAGGAGGTGACAAGGGAGCTAGAGAGCAGGAGGTCTTGAGAGGAATGAAGAGAGCGAGTAGGTTGGTATTTAGAGACTAAGCTAGTGATATAGCTGGGGGCGAAATTGTGGATGGCTTTGTACGTAGTTAGAATTTTGAATTTAATTCTTTGGCCGAGCGGAAGCCAGTGGAGGGATTGACAGAGGAGTGGCAGACACAGAGCAATTGGTAAGGTGGATGAGTCCGGCAGCGGCATTCATAATGGATTGAAGAGGTGATGGACTATGTAGAGGTAAGCCAATGAGAAGGGAGTTGCAGTAGTCGAGGCGAGAGATGACTAGCGAGTGAATTAAGAGCTTTGTGGTGTCATTGGTTAGAAAGGGGCGTATTTTGGAGATGTTGCGGAGGTTGAGGCGGAAGGATTTGGACAGTGATTGGATGTGTTGCTTGAAGGAGAGTTTAGAGTCTAGAACTACACCTAGAACCTTGGCATGTGGGGATGGGCTTATAGTTATGCCATCGATTTTGACAGAGAGATCAGGGGAAGAGGCATATGGGGGAGTTAAAATTATAAGTTAGTTTTTGGCTAGATTGAGTTTAAGGAAGTGGTGTGACATCCAGACTGATATATTTGAGAGTAAATTACTGATACGTGAGGAGACAGAGGGAGTGAGCTGAGGGGTAGAGAAATAGATTTGGGTGTCGTCAGCGTAGAGATGGTATTGGAAGCCATGGGAGGCTATCAGTTGACCCAGGGAGGTGGTGTAGATTGAAAATAGTAGAGGTCCAAGAACAGAACCCTGAGGGACCCCAACAGAGAAAGGAAGAGGAGAGGAGGAAGTAGAGTTATAAGAAACGCTAACGGGGCGGTTGGATAAGTAGGAAGAGAACCAGCGAAGTGTACAGTCACGGAGACAAAAGGCGTGTAGTTTTTTGAGGAGGAGGGGGTGGTCAACCGTATCAAAGGCAGCAGAGAGGTCCAGGGGTAGGAGTACAGAATAGCGTCGATTGGTTTTGGCCGTTAGTAGATCGTTTGTTAGTTTTAGGAGAGCAGTTTCTGTGGAGTGTAGAGGACGAAATCCAGACTGAAGGGGATCAAGAAGACCATTATCAGCGAGGTGGAAGCTCACTCAGTTGTAGACCAGACGTTCAAGGAGTTTGGATAAGAAGGGGAGCAAGGAGATGGGGCGTAGGTTGTTAGGATTGGATGGGTCCAGTGAGGGCTTTTTAAGTATGGGTCTGACAAGTGCATGTTTTAGAGAGTTAGGCAAGATGCCAGAAGAGAGGGAGAGATTGAAGATGTGGGTTAGAGAGTGTAGTATAGGGCCAGAGGCTGAACGTAGCATTTGTGAGGGAGCAGGATCCAGAGGGCAGGTGGTAAGGTGGACATTAGCAAGTAGTTTAGCAACTTCGTCTGTAGTGGTGGGGTTGAAAGAGGGAAATAATTATTGTGCCTGTGGGCATGAAGTGTAAAGCGTGGAGGGTGTCGGCACAGTAGAGATCTCAGCGCGAATAGTATCAATCTTCTGTTTGAAGTGATTGGCGATCTCCTGTGCAGTGAGTGAGTTGGCGGTTATGACCCGTGTCAGTTTTTTGGGTTTTTTTGCCATTTGTGTCCCATTGCAGATATTTCCTTTCACTTCCTGTTCCTTAGCCAAAATAAGAAATGAGAGGAAATCACTCCAAAGGTCCAAAGGGAGGCAATCCCAGGATGTCACCAGAACTAGTGCCCCCATTGGAAGATTTCCCCTGTATTCCTGTTCTGATGTTAACCCAAAATGTGTAATTTTCTTTTACATTCACTTTTGACGATACCAGTAAAGAAAACAAATAGAGAGAATTGATCTGCCTAACAGGGGCACAGACAGCAATTAAACCTGACATGTTTCTAATCCTTCTCCACTATCCAAAACTAAAAAGTATTTGCCTTTAGTTACCCTTTACAGTTATATTAAACCCTCAGTCTATTTTGGATTAAAGAGTAACTCCACTTTTGTTGAGAAAAAAAACATTTCCCTCTGGGTGATCTATGTACATTGCAAGGATTTTAACAAACTTTGTTGTAGATACCTACCATTTGTTATCCTGAAGAAAAAGCTGTTTGTCTGTGTCCATGTGCAAAGTGAATGTGAATGGAAGTGACTTTTTCCATTAGCTGCATTTTTTCATTAGCTGCAGCACTCTACTGTTCTTATGAGAAAAGTGGCAGGGTCTGCATCCCTTCAGACATGATTTCCCTTTGAAAGTATCACACTAAAAATGACATTTTTGCAGGGGGTGCCCAAAATCTTACTTGTATCTTAGTGTAGACTTCTGGGAAAATCAGTGAGCCAATCACACAAGCAGGAAATAACATTTCTGGGGGCGTTACGTACACCATCTGTACAAAGAATGCCTCCAGGCTGCCATACTGCATCGCATTTTACAGATAATTGCAGCACTGCAGATATATTTTTTATATATATATATATACACACACACACACACACACACACACACACACACACACATATACATACACACATATACTTTGCAATTGTACACAACAGTGCTACAATATGTGAGCACAGGTATTGTTAAAATAAGCCCGTACCTCGTGTATCTGTCGCAGTTAGTGAAGAAATCTACCAGGCAGGCCAGTAGGTAGGTTTCTGAAATGGACAAAAAAAAAAGCATTGTGGCAACTATAATGGAATAACAAAACCGCAAAACAACTTTCAATGAGTTCTTATGAATTGTGCTTTTTATAGAAAACTACACAGGGAAAAAAAAAAAGAAGCGTTAGTTCTTACTGGTAACTCTGTTTCCAGTAGTCTTCAAGGTCAGCCCTTGAGAGATGGTGCTTCTCCTCACACACTGGAAACACATTGCCATTAATTTCTTTAAAAGGCGGTCCCTCAGGTCCCTGGTCAGTCATCCAAGAGAACCGAAGGCCGGAATCTGAAAGGCATAAAAT
The DNA here is from genome assembly GCF_042186555.1 of Aquarana catesbeiana. Taxonomy (NCBI): domain Eukaryota; kingdom Metazoa; phylum Chordata; class Amphibia; order Anura; family Ranidae; genus Aquarana; species Aquarana catesbeiana. The sequence goes on from NC_133331.1 coordinate 90,762,741, forward strand.
ACAATACAACCCCACAAGGTTAGACATTAGGGTGGGGTTGTGCTGCCCTGGAAGACTACTGAAAACAGAGTTACTGGTAAGAACCAACTCTGCTTTTCCCCCAGTCGTCTTCCAGGTCAGCCCTTGAGAGGATAACCAAGTACTCACCAGACTAGGGTGGGACAACAGCTTGGAGGACTTTCCTACCAAAAGCCTGTTCCTGGCTGGATATTAGATCTAGCCTGTAATGCTGAACAAAGGTTGAGAATCTTGACCAAGTTGCTGCCCTGCACATTTGCTCCGGAGTGGCTCCTGCCTTCTCTACACACGAGGCTGCTGAAGCCCTTGTTGAATGAGCCCTTAGATCTTTTGGCGGTGTTATCTCCATAACATTCCAGTATAGCTGCCTTGATCCATCTGGCTAGCGTTTTCTTGGATGCTTGTTTACCTTTCTGTTTGCCAGCGTACAGGACAAATCGAGCATCTGATGCTCTAAACGCATTGGTGACTTCCAGATACTGAAGGAGACATCTTCTAACATCTAGAAGGCTTAGTTCTTGCTCTTTGCTGTTGGTTGGTGAATTACAAAATGAAGGTAGTACTATATCCTGGGATTTATGAAAAGTTGACATCACTTTTGGTGTAAATCCCGGATCTGTTTGAAGGACAATTCTATCATCGTGAAATTAGAAAAGGCTCTCTGACAAAGCCTGGATTTCCCCTATGCTACGTGCTGTAGTGATAGTAACGAGGAAAACGGTTTTGAGTGTCAGCAGGTGTAAAGAAGTTTCTTGTAGCGGCTCAAAGGGATTTTTTATGATCCCCCTCAGTACCACCGACAGATCCCATGTGGGACACTTTTGTGTCTTGGGTGGTCTGTATTTTTCCACTGCTCTGCAAAAGCGAGAGACCAATGGGTCTTCTTGTAGTGTCCGTTCTAGATACACTGACAGCGCTGCTATCTGGACCTTTAGCGTACTGAGCACTAGACCTTTATCAGCACCCTGCTGTAGGAGCTCCAGAATAGTCGGTGTATCCGTCTTTTGTCTGTTATTTTCAGCACACCAGCTGTTAAATTTTCTAAGGTCTTTCTGTAGATGGCCCTGGTGTTCGGCTTCCTAGCGCTCAGAAGCGTTGCCACCACTTTATCTGAGAGTCCTTTTGATCTCAAGATGTCTTCCTCTGTAACCAGGCTGCCCATTTGAGGCTTTCTTGTCTTAGGCCTGTTAGGGGTCCCTGACACATCAGGTCGTCCCTGTGAGGAAGTAGCCACGGCTCTTTTGCTGAGAGCCAGGCCGCCCATTTGAGGCTTTCTTGTCTTAGGCCTGTTAGGGGTCCCTGACACATCAGGTCGTCCCTATGTGGAAGTAGCCACGGCTCTTTTGCTGAGAGTGAGACTGAGGAGCTGAGAGAACCAAGCTCTCTTGGGCCAATATGGTGCTATCAGTATGAGCTTGTTTTGCTCTAGTGGGAATTTCTTCATCACCCGAGGAATCAGATGTATGGGAGGGAAGGCGAAGCACATATCTTGAAATTCCATGGGTTTTGGAGTGCGTCTATCCCTAGAGGCCGGTCTTGCGGGTTTAGCAAGAATAAACACTTCACTTAAGTGTTTTTCCGGGATGCAAACAAATCTATATTTGGTACTCCCCAGCGGGCTGTCATTTCCTTGAACACCTCTGGATGTAATACCCATTCTTCTTGGGAGATCTCTTGGCAGCTGAGGAAGTCCGCCACTTGATTGTTTTCCCCCTTCAGATGAACCGCTCCCAACAACAGTAGGTTCCCTTCTGCCCATCGACATATTTGGTTGAAGATGTGGCTTAAGGAGGGGCTCCTTGTGCCCCCTTGTTGGTTCACATAAGTTACTGCCATGGAGTTGTCTGAAAGGATCAGGGTGTGATGACTTTAGTTGGTCTTGGAAGTGTTCTATGGCTTTGGCTATTGCCATAAGCTCCCTCCAATTCAAAGACGCCTGGGCTTCTTTCCTGGGACCATCTCCCATGAGCAGGTTGCCCTGCTAGGTGGGCTCCCCATCCCCAACTGCTTGCATCTGTGGTCAACTTCCGTGAGGTTGGGAAAGACCATGCCAGACCCTGGTTTCAATTTGTGTGGACCCTTCACCACCAGAGCGACCTCTTCACAGAGGTTGGGAGTAATAGCGTCCTGTCCAGATCTTCTTCTTGATTTCTTAAGAGAAAGACTTGCAGGGGCCTTAGATGATATTTGGCCCATTGTACTGCTGGTATCATTGAGGTCATCAGACCCAGAACCGACATCAGCTCCCTTATGGATATTGGGAGGTTGTTCTGTACAGTACTTACTCTCTTGACGAGGCCTTGGATCTTCTCGTCCGGTAGGAACGTCTTCTGCTCTATGGCGTTGAGCAGATATCCCAGAAATGGGACACAGGTTGGATTTTTCGATGTTTAAAATCCAGCCTAGTGACTTCAGCCATAGTTGAGCTTCTGCGGGGTCTTTTACCAGCTGTACTTCTGATGGTGCTGCGAATAGTAGGTCATCTAGGTATGGTACTACAGTCATCTTCTTCAACCTCAGAGAGGCCAGGGCTTCTGCTAGGACTTTGGTAAAGATCCTCAGTGACGAGGATAACCCGAAAGGAAGAGCCCTGCTCTGGAAATGATATTCATTTTCCTCCATCTTTACCGCCAACCTCAGGTATCTCTGGGATTCTTCTCCTATGGGAATGTAGGGATAGGCATCCCTGAGATCCATGGTCGCCATGAAAGTTCCCGGTTGAAGGATATTTTTTACTGAGAATATGGATTCCAAGCGGAATCTTTAGTATTGTATCACTTGGTTCAGGGGCTTTAGAGTTAATATCAATCAAAACTTCCCGGAAGGATTTTTGATCACAAACACGTGAGAGTAAAAACCCTTTTGTTTTTCTTCTTCTGGGACTGGAGTAAGGATTTTCTGGTTTACCATCTCCCCGGGAGAGCCCTTGCTTTTTCGGGATCCCTGGGAAGTCTTGTTAATACAAATCTCTCTGGAGGATGACAATTGAATTCCAGGGAGTAGCCCCTCGACATGAGGTCTAGAATGAATTGATTGGCTGTCATCTTCTGCCATTGAGGTAGGAAGGTAACCAGCCTTCCTCCTACTGGCGATCTGTCGTCATTGTTTTGGGGTTTGGTTAGAAGAGCCAAAGAGGACGTTACTCTTCGGCTTCTCTTTGTGACCCGTCCAGTTCTTTTTGGGGTAGTCTTTTTTTTCTAGTGGTCACTCTCTTCATCCACGAAAAAACCTTTTGTGCAGGTTTGCGCTTTTCAATCGGGAAGGTTTTCTTCCTGTCTGCCGTTCTTTCTAGGACCCCAAACAGTCTCTGGAGAATGGGAGGTTGCATAGTTTCATTTTGGATACAGGGTCCCCTGACCAGGTCTTCATCCAAACAGCCCGTCTGGCTGCCATGGCTAGGCCTCCTGATCTTGCTGCCAGTTTGACAGACTCAGCGGACGTATCTGCTATGTAGCCGACTGCTTTAGAGAGGACTGATACGGTCTTCAAAATTTCTTCCCTGGGCGTGCCATTTTTAATATGGTCTTGCAGTTGAGAGCCAAAATTCCAGATTTCTTGCCACGCAAGTGGTGGCGAGTGCCGGCTTCAGGCTGGCGACAAGCTCTCTTTAGGATAATGTCACCCCTCTCTAAAGGGGTTGTAAAGGTAAAAGTTTTTTCACCTTAATGCATTCTATGCATTAAGGTGAAAAAACATCTGACAATACTGGCCCCCCCAGCCCCCCCCGTTTTACTTACCTGACCCCTCGAAAGTCCCGCGCTCGTCCCTGACTTCCTCTTCGCCACTCAGCCTGGCCGTTGATTCGTTACAGTGGATGGATTGAAAGCAGCGCAGCCATTGGCTCACGCTGCTGTCAATCACATTCAATGACGCGGCGCGTCGGGGCCGAGTGATACAGTGAGCGGCTATAGCCGCCGGCTGTATCACGGGACCGCGCCCGCAAGCACTCAACACCATGCGAGGGAGGGATATAAAATCTTTAGTGATCCTTTAAGATGCCCCATATCTTCAAAGGCCAATGAAGATTTTTTTAGAAACTTTGGATAGTGGCGCATCAAATTTAGGATTCTTATTCCACACATCCTGTAGATCATAACTGAAAGGGAACCACTTCTTATGACTAGCCGCAAAGAAGGGCTTCTTTTCTGGGTCTGCCCACTCATTCCTCATGACGTCCGACATCACCTGGTGGACCGGGAATACTTTGGACTTTTTCTTCCCAAGACCTTGATACATCAGGTCATGTTTTGATGGAAGTTCTTTTTCTTCCTCAATCGCCAAAGTCTCATACATGGCCTCAATTAAGTCCTCTACATCTTCTAGGGACAATTTGTACTTGGGCTCCTTCTTTTCTTCTCCCCCATCCTCCTGCTCTAAATCTGAGCTGTCGGTGGCTATTGCGCTAACAGCGCTGCTACCCGCTTGTTCCCTCGATGGCTCCTGCAAACCTTAGGTGACTGATCTTGGCAAGGCTATGGGAGAGGAACCTCCAGAGGGAGTTGTTGGAGGTTTTACCTCTGCAATTTTTTAAGATCCTTAAAAGGTGGTAGCCATGTCATCCCTCACGGATCCAAAAATCTTTGTGTAAATTGTATCATACATTCTTTTAACTAGTCTGTCTATGCAAACTTGACATTGCGGTTCTGTGTATCATAAGGGCATCTTGGTAGCACATTTTCCACACTGCTACCTGGGAGTGGGCCTTGGGTCTTTAGAGGGCTTTGCCTGCCAAAACATAAAACACAGGGGCCCATGGTGGTGAGAAAAAAAAGTGACACCTAAACCTCCTGTAGTGACCCAGCCTGCTAGGGACCACCACCGACTAGCCTGCTTTTCCCTATATGGACAAAACAAGGTCACCCACTGGTGCCTACCTGTGTCCAGTTGGTGCCTGCATCCATGGGAGCCTGGGCAGATGAGAGGTCATCTTCCTAATCCATCCTGGAACCTTTGCGATGAATCGAAGACTCCTGCAGCCGTGTCCATGCCAAAAACGGCACCAGCCGGCCATTCCTGCTCTCCGCTCCTTTAAGTAGCCAGACCAGCTTCCCCGGCGTACGCCCATGATGTCGTCCACCCCCGGAAGTGACACTCCACGTCTTCCGGGTCAAACAGCCTCCGGCCGCGGGTACCCCCCCCCCCCCTCTGCCGGAGCCAGTCAAGGGGACGATGTATCGGCGCCTATCTCCGTGCCTGAGCTCAGGGAGAGCTGAAACCTGGGACACCCCTGCCCACTGCTAAGGAGTGTTGCCCATGGCCGCATACCCATCCTCCTCCACACCAGTACAACGGCTCCGGTAAGGTCCACTGACCGACCCCCTGCCGCTCAGATGCTCCACTCCAGTCCACACTGCCTGTGCTATGGTTGCTGCACCTGCAGGACCCCTGTCCTGATCAACCCTTGGGAGATGTTGCCAAAGGACCTGAGGGGCGCCATGTCTCCTCCGGACGGAGGAAACACCAAGAGTGAACAGGGACCTGAGGGACCGCCTTTTAAAGAAATAAATTGGCAATGTGTTTCCTGTGTGTGAGAAGGAGCTCCATCTCTCAAGGGCTGACCTGAAAGACGACTGGGGGAAAGATGACATTACTATCATCATTCACTTGACAGACACAGCTAGACCATCCATAAAGGAGCCAACTCATTAGGAGTATGAGGAAGCTGCTAATAAGCAGTCATTAACTTTGTGTATGCGACATCCAGGGTGGAACATTTATGAAACCCCCACCCATAGATTAAATTAATTTTCAGTAATCTAATTTATACACATATAGCATAAAAAGCCATCCCATATGTCAGGGGTGTCCAAACTTTTTTCAAAGAGGGCCAGACTTGATGAAGGGAACATGCATGAGGGCTGACCATTTTGCCTGACATTCTTTGAACCACTAAAATTCGGTCTAAGTGTGTTCGTCCGAGCACTAATACACTGCCCAACAAGAATTCTCTTGCCTTTGTGGCTGTGTGTGGTGAAGAGATGAGCTTGGGCGTGTTATTTGAATATACAGTGGAACCTTGGATTACGAGCATAATCCGTTCCCGGAGAACGCTTGTAATCCAAAGCACTCGCATATCAAAGTGAATTTCCCCATAGAAGAAGTCAATGGAAACAAAGATAATTTGTTCCGCATTGACTTCTATTGCATGCAATACTGCATGTGGCCAGAAGTGGGGGGGGGGGGGGGGGGGGGGTGCGCCAGAGAGCCTCAGAAATACTCGGGGACAGCTTGGCTGAACTCGGAAACCCTCAGGAACGGAGTATTTCCGAGCGGCTCCGAACCGCTCCGAGTGTCACTGGCGCTCCGGCACCTCTGGCCAAATGCGCTACTGCACACCCCATTAGCTTGAATTCTGCTCGTTTTGCGAAACAACACTCGCAAACCGAGTCAGGATTTTTTTTTTTTAAAGTTGTTCGTCTCTCAAAATGCTTGTTAACCGCGTTACTTGTTAACAGCTTGCCGACTGGCTCACGCCGATATACGTCGGCAGAAGGGCACGTACAGGCAGATTAACGTACCTGTACGTTGCCCTTTACGAAGTGGTTTGCGGGAGCGCATGCGCCGCCGCGACCTCCGTGAATGTGAGCGCAGGGATACCCACAATCTTCTCAGAGAGAGGAAGAACGGGGAAATGCTAATGTAAACAAGCATTTTTACGTTCTGCCTAGTGACAGGACACTGATCACAGCTCCCTGTAATCGGGAGCGGTGATCAGTGTCGTGTCACACATAGCCACGCCCCCCCAAGTTAGAATCACTCCCGAGGACACACTTAACCCCTACACTGCCCCCTAGTGGTTAACCTCTTCACCGCCAGTCACATTTACACAGTAATCAATGCATTTTTAATTGCACTGATCGCTGTATAAATGTGATTGGTCCCAAAATCGTGCCAAAAGTGTCCGATCTGTCCACCATAATGTCACAGTCACGATAAAAAAAAAAAAAAAAAAAAAAAAAAAAATCGCTGATCGCCGCCATTACTAGTAAAAAAAAAAAATATGAATAAAAATGCCATAAAACTGTCTCCTATTTTGTAGATGCTATAACTTTTGCGTAAACCAATCAATGAACACTTATTGCGATTTTTTTTACCAAAAATATGTAGAAGAATACGTATCGGCCTAAACTGAGAAAAAAAATGTTTTTTATATATTTTTTTGGGGATATTATAGCAAAAAGTAAAAAATAATGTGTTTTTTTCAAAATTGTCGCTATTTTTTTGTTTATAGCGCAAAAAATAAAAACCGCAGAGGTGATCAAATACCACCAAAAGAAAGCTCAATTTGAATGGAATAAAAGACTTCAATTTTGTTTGGGAGCCACGTCGCACAACCGCGCAATTGTCAGTTAAAGCGCCGCAGTGCCGAATCGCAAAAAGTGCTCTGGTCTTTGGGCAGCCAAATGCTCCGGGGCTTAAGTGGTTAACCAAGGTTCCACTGTATATATATCTCTTTTGTGGCCCCCAATGAATCCCCGAGTGCCGCTCAGGACTAAGGATGAGCTTGGGGCATGTTATTTGGATATACCGTATTTATCAGGGTATAACACGCACAGGCGTATAACACGCACCTTCACTTTAAGAGGGAAGTTTCAGGGAAAAAAAATAAAGAACTGTGAAGAAAAATAGGAGTCAGTGCCCATCATTTAGTGCCAATCTGCAGCCTCACCAGTGCCTGGGGGCCACAAAAGATATATATATCCAAATTACCAGGGGGGCTGTATTAAACTGGAACGCAGGCCGGACTTTGGACATGCCTGCCATATGTGGATCAGAGATTGTGTAAAATTCATTCCCACTTGAGAAATTTTTGCAAACAGTCTGTCCTAACCACAGTGTATGAGAGGCACCACTTTGAATTTTATATTGAGTATATAGTGAACTCCTCTGTGAATGGATGTATAATTTTTTACAGTTACTACTCTACACGTAGGGGTGAAATTTTTAAACTAGCTGTTCATTATAGGGGATTTGATATCATACAATATATACAGTACTGCAATATTAAAGTAATACTAAAGCGAAAAACGTTTACCTTAATGCATTCCTTTCATTAAAGTAAAAAACATTTTCTATTTCTCTGACCCCTCCTTCCCTGTGTGAAGGAATTAGAGGAGGGGGGGGGGGAATAGATCCAGCACTGTGCAGGGCTGCGTCTCTTCTCCCCTCTCTTCCTCTTCAGAAAGCATGTGAGCAACGAACCATTGGCTTCTGCTGCTGTCAATCAAATGCAGTAGGGAGGACATGGGGGGCTAAGTCCCGCTGTGTAAGAGGAGGAGCCAGGATCGCCGCCGAGCACCCGAAAAAAAAGAGAATCAGGGCTGGTAAGTATAACATGTTTGTTATTTTAATTAGAAAAAATAAAATTTGACTTCAGTAAAGCTTTAAAGTTCTTTAAACTTATTGGTGAGAAGAGGGACACTTGTATGTGGAAGGAAGGCTGCAATCTTCCTCCCACTGACAAATATCAGGGTATTTATTTACCATAGTAGTCAGTTAAGAAATGCCCCTTTGTGAGGTCTGTGCCTCCTTGTCGTGATAAACCCAGCTTACCTTTTTATTGTGCTGGTATCTAAGGGATTAAGGGCTCATTCACACTATAGTACATGCACCAGTGTGTGCATAACACTCTGCCATGTGCTTTTTTTTACTTGCACTGTGCTGCAATGCATTTTTAACGCACACACACACACACTGCAGTTTTATTGACTTTTTTTTCTTTTGTTTCTTGCAGCGCTTTGCAACTTGATGCCATCTATCCTAGCATCCTAAAGTTGCAACGTGATGTTATATGTCCTGTGTCCTAGTGTTCTTTTATCTCAACTTTTTTACCATCACTTTAATGTCACAATGTTGCCAGCAATAACTTTAGGTGAACTGCGGTGCATTACGGAGGAATTCAGCATGTCTGCATTTTTACGTAACAGACTGCAACCTACCTCAAAGCAGTGCTGTGGCATGAACTGTGCAGATCAGCGCAGTTAAGCCGAACTGCTGTAAAGGAGCCCTAGCTGTAAACTGAGTTTCAAACTGTGGTTCTCATTCTGTTCTTTGGGGCCGTTTACACCTTTGCATTTTCCTGCAGTGCAATTTTGGAAGCGTTGCGCAGGCACTGCTTTAAGTGCACGATGATGCAATTTTGAGTAGAACATCAAAAAGGCATCTACGTGTTTATTGACATGTTTTGTAGCATGACAACAAGACACCTCCTCCTAGCAACATCTACTCTACAGGCTGCACATAACAAGGAAGTGAAAAGAGCACAGCATGGTTGACACAGAAGAGCTAACCCAGCTGGTGAGGACAAAACTTTTCCTCTATGATCCATCTGAAAAGGACTGCACCAAAATGAGAGTAGGACATTTCTTGTGAGGTGTATGAGATTTGGGACAATTACACGACCACAAAGAAAGAAAGCAAACAGAATTTTCTCTCGACTTCAATACATATGCCAATGTATGCTTATTCAAATTAAATTTCTGCATGCAAGCATTCTTACTCGATTGTCGTTGCAAAAAATCTTTTATAGCTTGCCATTGGCCGAAACCAAAAAAGCTTGAAATATGAAAATGCATTAAAATGCACTTAGATGCATGTGAAAACCTAAAGAAGAACAGCACAGATGTGAACCTAGCCTTATATACAGTAGGCATAAATATGCTGAATAACTTTAAAAAACAGTTATAAAAGTTCTATTTTAATTTAAAGAACATTAAGAATATTTTATAAAATAAGTAAGAAGTGAAAGAATCTGTACTGCCAATAGAAATCAGATTCTAGCTCACAGTCTTCTACTGCAGATTTCAGAATTAAAAATGTGACCTTTTTTAAGGACAGCACTTATTTTTACTTTGCTTCCTTTAAAAAAAAAAAACTAAGATACACTATACCCAGTTATCCAGTGAGTTTATTACAAACACAGTTTATATATAAAACTGCAGTAGATTAAAGATGATCTTTAGGCAGATTAAAAAAAAGCCATCATTTTAACATTAAAAAGCATTAAATGTGTTTTAGGATGGGGGTGGACAGAACACTGAACCAATCATGACTCTACTATTTTGCATAATGCTGCTTACAGAGGGGGAAACCAAAAGGTATGACTAAAACAAAGTCACTGTCCAATCACAGGCTATGGAACAGCCAACTTTGTTTAACAGCTGTGAATTAAGAGGGAGGCTCAGGACCTGATTGTCATGCACAGAACTAGCTAAGCAGAACTGCAAAGCCTTTGAAAGGCAAAGCTGTTCACATATATGTACAGTGTATTACAAATGTGTATTTTGCCTGGCATTCAGCTTTACACATGCTGTAGAGATAAACAGCTATAAACATACTTTTAAAACATTCCACATATCTTTAAAATATGTGTTTGTGATTTAGGAAATGTATACACCCAAAAATTTGGTTACGGGTGGATACCGATGAGTTGAATCAACCACTCAATCCTTTGTGTGTGCTGCCTGCAGCCCCGGCTTTTCTGCGTGTGTTGTCGCAGCTCCTCATCTCCTCTGTGTGCACCTCCAAAGTTCCTTCTCCTTTAAAGTGCACTGTCAAAGCCCAAGTGTGCACTGTCAAAGCCCCAGTCTCCTCTGCGCCCGCCGTCGCAGACCCCCTCTCCTCTGCCCCCGCCATTGCAGACCCCTCATCTTTGCGCGCGCCATCACAGACCCTTCTCGTTTGCGTGTGCTGCCAAAGCTCGTGCATCAGTGTGCACTGTCACTGCCTTTCTTCTCTGCCTTGTCACTCAAAAGTTGCAGACCCCCTCTCCTCTGCGCCCGTCGTCACAGACCCCTCATCTTTGCGTGCTCCGTCGCAGACCCCCTCATCTTCGCGCGCACCGTCACAGACCCCCTCATCTTCGCGCGCACCGTCACAGACCCCCTCATCTTCGCGCGCACCGTCACAGACCCCCTCATCTTCGCGCGCACCGTCACAGACCCCCTCATCTTCGCGCGCACCGTCACAGACCCCCTCATCTTCGCGCGCACCGTCACAGACCCCCTCATCTTCGCGCGCACCGTCACAGACCCCCTCATCTTCGCGCGCACCGTCACAGACCCCCTCATCTTCGCGCGCACCGTCACAGACCCCCTCATCTTCGCGCGCACCGTCACAGACCCCCTCATCTTCGCGCGCACCGTCACAGACCCCCTCATCTTCGCGCGCACCGTCACAGACCCCCTCATCTTCGCGCGCACCGTCACAGACCCCCTCATCTTCGCGCGCACCGTCACAGACCCCCTCATCTTCGCGCGCACCGTCACAGACCCCCTCATCTTCGCGCGCACCGTCACAGACCCCCTCATCTTCGCGCGCACCGTCACAGACCCCCTCATCTTTGCGCGCACCGTCACAGACCCCTCTCCTCTGCGTGCGCCATCACAGACCCCTCTCCTTTGCGTGTGCTGCCAAAGCTCCTTGCATCAGTGTGCACTGTCACTGCCTTTCTTCTCTGCCTTGTCACTCAAAAGTTTATTATGGAATCACCTTCTTCTGAGCAGCATGGTTGAACAGCGGTGGGGGGACTGGGCAAGTTCTCGATCGGGCTAGCTTAGCAGCCAATGCACAAGTTAGAACTGTAGAATATGTTCCATGCACTTGGCCCCCAGGGGGATTCAAAAATTATGGTACAGAGATCCTGGTTACAGGGTGGATTAGCATGTCCTTATCTTTACAAATATTTTTTGGCCGCTATGCTAATGCATGCCCACTACTGGCTTATAGCAGATGACTCCAATGCTGCAGTAGATTTGGAAGCATCCTATGTGGGTTCCTATGTGGCCCTTAAAAATCTTATATATAGGGGTTCAACTACGTCTCTTCCTCTGACAGCGGCAATGAAGGCTGTCCTGCGGGTATGGTCAATGGCTCGGACAGAGCGACCCATCCCCCTTGGGCATGTCTCCCACCCAAATACTCCGCTGTGGCACAACCCATCCATATCAGAACTTGCCTCAATACCTGAACACCAGATCTGGCCGGTAAAAGGCATTAAAAACCTGGATCAAATTTGTTCAGGAGGGGAATTGAGGACCTTTGATGCCCTGAAAGCACATTTTGAGCTCACCAATATATATATATATATATATATATAATTTTTTTTTTTTTTTTAGATGATATTTGCTACTCAGGCATGCATTTCATACCCAATTTCAAAGGTCATTGGTAGCCTTTTATACCTCTACCCTTTAACTAAGCCCCTCTCAAATATATATACGGCTATGCTCCCCTCGGTCCACTTAGGACTTGAAAATCTTAGGTCTAGATGGATATTAGATTTTCCTAGGTTAGATGAGGACTAGAAGGAGCTGTGGGAATGTTTCTTTTTGCAGCTGATTTCGGCTAGGGATAGACTTCTTCTCCAATTTAAAATTCTACACAGAATTTATCTCACACCTGCATGACTACACAGAATATATCCCTCCTTCGATGCGGTGTGCTGGCGGTGCTCCACAGACTCTGTGGATTTCATCCATATTTTCTGGCTTTGTCCCAATGTTCAAGTGTTTTGGGCAGGTGTCATAGCGTTCATCTACTCAGTGACCACTATACAGATACCTCAGATAGTAGAGGTCTGTCTGCTGGGTCTGGTGGAGCTCCTAGCTCACCGCAGAGCCCCAAGAACCCTGCTGTGCCTGCTGCTATTTTATGCAAGAAAGCTTATAGTGCTCCAGTGGAAATCTTCATCTGCTCCCAATTTAACACAATAGAATCAATTACCATATTTATCTGTTTTATTTGTATAACACGCACAGGCGTATAACACGCACCCCAATTTTAGGAGGGAAGTTTAAGGAAAAAAAAACCTTATATTTTAAATAAAAAATTTTGAAGCAAAATTAGGGTCACCGCTCATCAATGCACCCTGTTCAGTGCCCATCTGCAGCCATTAAATTGACCAACAATGCAGCCTGTTCAGTGCCCATCTGCAGCCTCACCTTTCCCATCATTGCAGCCTCGCCAGTGTTGGATTATCCCTGCTGTCTCTGAGGGAAGAGAAGGAACGAACGCCGCTGAATTACACAGAGCCGCGATCTCCTGCGTATCCGGCGCCCCGTCACTCACAGCCACGCCTCCTGACCCTGCTCATATGATAGACAAAACAGTGGCCCAATGCGGGGCCAGGAGGCGTGGCCCCGCTCGCTCCTCTTCCCTCGGAGACAGCAGGGATCGGTGTATAACACGCACCCACGATTTTCCCCTGATTTTAAGGGGAAAAAAGTGCATGTTATATGCCAATACGGTAACTCTCAGCTACCCTTGTACAAAGCCACATATCTCTCAAGGGGATGACCTAAAACATGTCACAAAGTGTGGGATATTTGGATTGATGCCCCCCCTGTACCAATGCAAACCTAGGGCCGTCAGATTAGATAGCTCGACCCCTGTGCCTTAACCACTTCAAAACCAGGCACTTGTACAACACCTTCCAGCCCAGGCCAATTTTCAGCTTTCAGCGCTGTCGCAATTTGGATGACAACTGCGCGGTCATGCAATACTGCACCCAAACAAATTTTTTATCATTTTGTTCCCACAGACAGAGCTTTCTTTTGGTGGTATTTGATCACCTCTGTGATCTTTATTTTTTGAGCAATAAAAAAAGACCGAAAGTTTAGAAAAGAAAAAAGTTTTTCTTTGTTTCTGTTAAAATTTTTTGTACATAAGCAAGTTTTCTTCTTCAATGACGGGCACTGATGAGATGGCACTGATAGGTGGCACTGGTATGCGACACTGGTGGGCACTCATAGGCAGCACTGATGGGTATTTATGGGTGGCACTAATAGGAGGGCACCGATGGTCATTGATGGGCATGGATGGGCACTGATGACACTGATGGGTGGTATTGCTGGGCATCACTTGTCTATACTGATCCATAATGTTGCCAGTCAGTGCCCATTTGTGGGCACTGATTGGCATGTATTGGGTATATTTTTTTTATGGGTGTAATGGTGTGTCAGACTGACACACCACACCACCGATCTTCGCGATGTGCGTCCCCACGGGCACGAGGCGGCTGTTATCCTGCTGGACGTCATATGACGCTCAGTCAGGATAACTGAACCACCGCCGGTCGTTATTTTGCTATAGCCCGGGCGGGAAGTGGTTAAACTAATGTAAGAGCAGGCACTACGGACTATACTGGATTTGAAATTTATTGGGTGCAGATTTTCATACTTTACCTAGTCCATACTTTAGACTCTGAATAAGCAAATCTCAACATTTTAGTAAAAATCCTTAAGTGGCTAAAGGAGTGTACTACCGGTTTATTGCCAGTTAGGGCATTAGAGTTGTTTGTTGAATGTATGTACCTTTTCTTTTACGTATATGTACTGAGCATGGGTATGCCCATTAGGCACTATTTTGTTTCTACGTTTTTCTTTAAAAAAAAAAAAAAAAAATGATGGCGATACTTCTTTAAAGCAGTATCAAACCCAAAATTTAATATATTGCAGGTTACCAAACCTTAAATGTGGTGGCTGCATTATTTTTCCTTTTCTTTTCCTGGTTGTCCAGCCAATAACATACTTCCTGTCTTAGGGTGTCTCCACTCTGGATGAAGGAGCAAAATAGACACCTTTGGAAAACAGCATTATTAAATTAAACGCTACATTATACCAAACTTCAGCTAACAACTTTTAAGAAGCTACAGCTAAATGTTTTCTTCCTATTGGGATAACGGTTTTACATAAATAAAAGCTGATCATTTTAAGCACACCTGTACATGTTAAAGTGGAACTAAGGCTTCTCTCGATCAACATTATTTTTAATGCATCTGCTACTAGCCTTAGTGAATAGATACTGTATATTATATTTACTTGTTTTTAAGTTTTTGGGTATTTTTTTTTTTTTACATTTCTTCAGTTGCTTCCTGGTTTCAGGCCTAGGCCAAAATAATGTAATACATCACAGAAGTCTTCATTACCATTTCATCTTGAGGGGCTTTCTAAGCTAATCACACCCCCTACCTGCATGCCTAAGAAAAGGGGAGATGGATTCCAGGAAGTAGATGCTACATGAATCAGCTGCCCTTACTCAAGATTGCCACTGATAGAATTGCTAGGGGATGTTTTTCAAAGTGATTTCTCAACAAAATAAAGCTTAGAGCCATAGATTGCTTGGGTTTGCATAATTAAAATCCATTAATTAAATAGCATTTTCAGTTTGTGGTGCTCACATACAGTTTAGTTCCGCTTTAAATAGTTCGTCTCAACCCTCTAACTGACACTTTTTATGGACAGCTTGGTCTGTTTAAAGAAATTGAAAAATAAACTGGCTGGCCAGATCAATAGGTGAAAAGAAAAAAAAAAAGAAAAAACTAAAAAAGAAAACTAAAGCAGCCACCACATCTAATAATTGGTAGGCTGAAATATTATAAATATCTGTCTTTGGGTTAAATACTGCTTTAAGCCTGTGGTTCTTGGGTGTTTGTACCAATGTATTCTTGTGCTAAGAAAATATCGTATTTTTATAAATGAGATTCTTTTTAGCATTTTTGTACATACAGCACTGTTGTTGCTTCTTTGTGCCAAGATATAAATTTAGAAATCTGTGAGTGGGTCACATGATGCATATTATATAACCTCCTGTTTACCAGAATACTGACAGATTGAGCGGCTAGTACGAGATTTTGTTATGTCATGTGGAGAAATAATATGTAAGAGATGAAAGTGCATCTTCCGTAATCCATCAAAATTGAGCACAAGCCTGTGTAGTCAAGTCATATGCTACTCAATAGTTTTGTTCCTCATCAGAATTATTTTCAATTTTTCAGAAAAAGATGGGCCTCTGACTCAGTCAACTATGCAATGCAAGCACCAGTTAATCCTTACAGAGCACAGTGGTAATACTCAATGGTTGGCTATTTTTTAGCATAAGCATATTGTTAGTGGTGGATGCCTGGGAGAATATATGGTTGCAAGGAAATACGCATCAATAACTTTTTTTAAAAAGGCAATAGCACTGTTTACTTATGATAAAGTTTCTTTGAACATCTTTTAAGGAAAAACTCTACAATGGTGAGATGTAAAATGCTTTGCGAGGAACGCGGACTGAGTGACGCACTTGGCTAGGTATCCTGGTTTGAAAACTGTGTTGTCATTGGTTCCTGCACTTTGCTCTGCATGGTTTGATATGAAGTATTCAGCCTATGGGATCAGCTAACCTTCATTCAAACAATGTATAGGGAGCAGAAGCTGTGAGCAAATTAGAGCAGCCGGTGACAGTCTGAGCGGAATAGAGCACAGTGCACATTACCACAGTTATTCCAGGGCACTCCTCATTACAACATTGTAAAGGTTTTTTTCACCACTGAGGGCTGGGATCATTGTTTCCCTCCCCCTGGGTGGGTTGGACTATCCCTATTGGAGCCACCTTACTTTCAGGTTGTGGTTCGGACCCAACAACCTATAAGTGTTATTGATGTTAATATAATTTTTACCTTGTGAGTTGTTTTCCCTGGATTGCATTCAGCCACTCCTATGCTTATGGCATCCGGGGTAATTAGCCTCCCCGGCCCCTTGGTTTTCTGAAGGGTGCATGGAGGTCTGTCCTTTGCTTTGCCTGAGCTTGGAATGTAGGCTTGCTCCTTATAGGTCTCCCCTTTTCCCTTTTTTGGCTGTTTTCTAAGGTGTGATCATCACTTTTCCTTTACTTTGATGCCTCCGTTGGATTTCAATATCCTGGGGTTCTTTTGTATGTTGAAAGGCCAATACAAGTCTTGTGGATGATTGATGGTATAGAGGAATCTTTGCTCAAATCATTGTATTTTTGACATGTAAGTCTCTTGTATATTCTGACAGATATTTTTCATACATCCTGTCAGTCTTGTTATGTGGTTATTTTTATATTCTATTTATACTGTATTTTACATTTCAGAAGTGGCAAATTGTCCCTGATGAAGATTGGATTTACATATTTCGAAACACGTTGGATTCTCACTCATGGATGATGCTCATTTATGTAGTGGGATCTCTTTGCCACCACTGTTAATTTTGAATACAATATCTTTGTTATTTATGTGATTGTCTTTGTTAAAAGTCTGGTTTTTAAATATTTTGTACCAATAAAATTCAATATTTTATCATAATTTTTATCCATTCAATAATTGCCCTTAAAATCACATTTTTTGAGGTTTCTTTTTCTCTTTAAACATTGTAAAGGTCCTCGTTAACACCATACTGTAGTCTTCAAGATTTAAAAAAGGGTTCTTTCACACGGGCGGACTCCGCCAGCGGAACTGCCTGCTTAACAGGGGATCTGTCTTCTGATCCCTGCTGAGCAGGTGGACAACAGGTCAGACACAGCCCACTTTCCTCTATGGGCATTCAGGTGTAAACAGACTTCCTGTCCATTTACATCTGACTGTCATCCAATCTGCCAGACGGATGGGGAACAGATCCTCTATCCATGTGGTTTTTAGCAGACAGGATCAGATGTCAGCGGGTATAAACAGACACATGTCTGTTTACATCTGCCACTCCATAGAGGGCAATGGATGGTCCAATCTGATCCGTCTAAAAAACTGACAGGCGGAATCAATTGGACCACCCATGTGAAAGAGCCCTAAGAGAAATGTGAACATCAGACAAGATGTTGAAAGGAGAACTACCAAGAGATATACCAACTGAGCAGATTGATTCTTCCCCCATAAACGATCATCCAGTGGATATCTGGAGAGGAGAGTCTGCATAGACATATAATTATTGCCTAATCTAATCATAACAAGCCAGTTCATGCAGACAGCTTATGTTTGCAAGTGTTAAAGTCTAGCTCCAGGTTTGGTAGACGCTGCACTGGAGAAGCCCCCAACAGTCTAATTTTTTTTGTATATGAACCTTTTCTGGAGCTGTCTTTGGTACAATCACATGACGTCCTGAGTTCTGACTTTCCTGCGTCGGCAGCACACTGTCTTCAATAGAGCAAAGAATAGAGGGGTATGATGTCATGTCACGTAGGGACATGGACGCCGTTTTCTGCATCAGTCTCTTTTAAACCATGTGCGGCTTTATAATGCACCCGGGGTGTCAGACACCCTATTCTCAAAGGAAGTGGAGGCCACTTCCCAGAGGATGGATGGTGGCTGGAACTGGATGAGAATGCAATGTGCAGCGTGAAGCATGGAGAGAGAGAGAGAGATTGGGACTTTTTGTTTAAATTAATTTTTTTCTTTACATTGTTAGTGGAGTTGGACTTTAAAACAGTGGCATATTCTTTACCTGGTAAATTGAACAGGGTATTGAGGATGTAGAAGCGATCTGTGTCATCTCTCTGAATAAATTTATTTGGGTACTGTTCCCTTATTTCAGGTCTGTGGAGAAAAGAAAAAAGGTTTCTTTTTTTATTAACAATTCCACCTGCTACACTGTAACACATTTTGCTGCTAGCTACACTTCCATGGAAACAGTGAAATCAACCAAGGGGAAGAAACACATTCTCACAGCGCTATCATATTTCCATTGGGAAACGATACATAAGCTATACATTGTTCTTCACAAGGAACACAACACAAAAAAATGTAGCTAACAATAAAAACCATTTCATAAACTTAACCGTAGGGTAGTGACTGCAAATGTGACTTGACCCTCCAGACATAAACAGGTTAAAGCTGCGATCATTACAGCTTTACTAGCAATATTCAGGCAGTGTACAGGTCAGCCTCACCCAAAACTAAAATGTTAGCTTTCCATTTTCACGTGCAAGCATAATGACATGATGGATTCTAATATCTCTGAAGGATTTCCAAGGTGAGATACTGTATGTCCCTCAAAATTTCCAGTTCTACGCAAGTGCCAAGAACATTAGAAAGCCACATGGTCTGGCAGTTCTATGGTATGGTGTTGGCTTGAAGATTCTCCATAAGTTACATTTTTATAAAAGTGCACCTTCAATTTAGGACATAGCGTGCACAACTATGCATATACTCAACTGTGAATGATCCTGCTTAAAGTGGTTCTAAAGCCTAATTTTTTATTTTTTTTTTTACCTTAAAGTATTTCTTGCATTTAAAAGGTAAATCTTCAGGCACTGGTTTTGGCCCCTCAACCCCCCCCCCCCCCTTACTTACCTGAGCCCTCATTCATTCCACCTTTGCAGCTCCTCTCTCCCCTCACTTCCATGTCTCAATGGCTTTTACTGGGGCACCGGGAGCCATCGGCTCATGCATCTGTCATTCAAAGCCAGCGATGAGAGGGGGGGGTCCCGCTGTCTGTGTCAATGGATGCAGCAGCAGAGCGCGGGAGCAAGCCTGCACGAGCGCACTGGATAGAGAGGAGGGGTCAGGAGCACTGGTGGGGGACCCAAGAAGAGGTGGTTCAGAGACGTTCTGTGCAATTGCATTGCACAGAGCAGGTAAGTATAGAGATTTTCGTTATTTTTTTTTTTTTTTTATTTCCTTTACAACTACTTTAAAGCGTATGTCAAGCTAAAATAAAAAAAAATAAAAAAAAACACATGAATTACATATCTGCAATACATGCACATTTCCCCATATTTATTCCCCTTTAGCAAGTAAAGAAGAATAGGTGTGGATCTGACAAAAATGAAAACACACAGTATTTTTGGAGGCTGAGTGGTGTCAACCCTGCCCAATGTCTTTTGCTAAACTACTCAGCCCTATTATCTATGTTACTGTACACAACATAAACAGCAATCATTTTGTAGTCCTAATACAACTAACTGGGCTAATTGGACTTCATCAGATAAAGAAAATGTGCACAAGAAGCTGGACAGCTCTGAATTTCTGATATATCAACTTTCATTAGGTTTGTTTGCTATCCCCCTGAATAAAACACATTCAATGGAATATTGAACAGACCTAATTGGACCTAAATGGAGCAAATAAGAGAAGAGCACTGTTAGTGGGATATAGAATTCTTATGCATCACTAGAGAGGTCACTAGTAAGGAAGGAAGGAGGCCTCGATTCCTTCGTATTCCCTTATATAGCTATTTTGTTAGACCTCATTTAGAATATGGTTTCCATAGCTGGAGATTGTTACATAAACTGGCCAAAGGTGGATTAAACGTCGGCTGGTTCAGCAGGGACCGAACGGAATTTGATCCATCTACAGTATAGGCAGGTTAGTTTTACTGAAGTCAATCTAATCAGCCTATAGCCACTAACAATGATTATTTTGAAGGCCCCCCACCGACAGAACACAATAGCTCTGCAGATGCGATTCTCCCAACAAAACTGACTGTTTGAAGGGGAAATTGAGCAATTTTCTTTCCTTACACCCAGAAATTGTATAATCTATGCCTTGCTTTACACAAAAGCTATTGATAAGATATAATGAGTCCAGAGACTGGTAACAAAAATGATAAAATGTCTGGGGGATAAAAACACATCAGGAAAGACTTCAGGAACTTAAAGTGATTGTAAAGTCGTTTTTTCCCCTATAAAAATAACAAACATGTTATACTTACCTGCTCTGTTGCAGTGAATTTGCACAGAGCAGCCCAGATCCTCCTCTTCTCAGGTCCCTCTTCTGTGCTCCTGGCCCCTCCTTCCCGTTCAGTGCCCCCACAGCAAGCAGCTTGCTATGGGGGCACCGAGCTGAGTCCCAGCTCCCTGTGTCCATTCAGACATGGAGAGACCCAGCCCCTGCCCCTCGCTCCCCTGATTGGCTAGCTGACTTTGATTGACAGCAGCAGGAGCCAATGGTGCCGCTGCTGTGTCTCAGCAAAGCAGGAAGGAGAATCTGGATGGCTAAGACACTCGTGGACATCGCTGGACAAAGAGGGACCTCAGGTAAGTGTTAGGGTGGCTACCACACACAGAAGGCTTTTTGTCTTAATGCATAGAAGGCATTAAGATAAAAAACCTTCTGTCTTTACAACTCCTTTAATATGTACAGTCTGGAGGACAGACATGACTACATTAATAAAGGGTGAGCATAAGATTTAGGAGGGCAGTATTTTCAATATGAAGCCAAAGTCAAGAACATGGGGACATGACCATAAACCAACAGGAGGAAAGTTCAAAACTAATCTCAGAAAGTATTTTACTGAAAGAATAGTTGATGCTTGGAATAGACTTTCAGAAAAGGTAGCAAGTCAGTCAACAGTAAGTGGACTGAAACATGCTTGGGGCAAACATAGATCTATACTGGGACAAAAAAGTTAACATATATAAAATTGAAAAAATAAATGGGGCAGACCACTTGTTTTTTTCTGCCATCACTCTATGTTGTAATTGTTTTACATTAGAATAAACGTTATACTTACCTGCTCTGTGCAGCAGTTTTACACAGAGTGGCTTGGATCCTACTCTTCTCGGGTCCCCCGCTGGGCTCCTGGCTTCTCCCTCCTGTTGGGTGCCCCCACAGCAAACAGCTTGCTATGGGGGCACCCGAGCAGAGTCGCTGCTGTGTGTCTATTCACACACTGAGCCACGAATTGGCCCCGCCCCTCCATCTCCTAAATGGCCTAATGGCTGTGATTGACAGCAGCGGGAGCCAAAAGGTTCCCACTGCTGCCAATAGCCAATCAGGAATGCAAGTCCCCAGTGAGGCAAGGCTCTAGTGGATATCGATGGATCAAGAGGGGGGCTCCTGCACACAGAAGGTTTTTTACCTTCATGCATAGAATGCATGAAGGTAAAAAAACCTTGTGCCTTTACAACCACTTTATAACAATCCAGCTTTCAGGCAGGGATGCTTTAAAAGCAGGTTCAACATGACACATTTTGTTCACTGTAAGTAAAAGCCATCAATCTGTATACTAAAATTACATGTTGATTTCATTATCTCATTCAAAACAAGGATATTACTATTGATTTCCCATTCTGGGTATAGAGCCAGAACAAACCAATCTGGCAGAGTTCTCCATATAAAGCCCTTTCTTGTAAACGATGATAATTACAAAATGAGAGTCAGAGCTTCATAAAGACAAAAAAATGATTGTATTCTCTGTTTGCTTTATAGAAAAACACACAGACTGGTTTGCCCAGATATGTGCACACTGAGTAATTCAGTCATAAAGCCTTGAATGAAGCAATAAATGATGTCAATGCACAGCTTCACCAAATGCTTAAAAAGCTGCTTAGTAATAATCATATAAAAACATATGTCTGCATGAGACTGATACAGCAAGTTTCATTCTCATGTAGGACCCTATGCAGCAAGGAAACAAAGGACGTGGTAGGTAAATAGGGTGAGGCATTGTCTGCAAACAAAGGATCACTTTAGCAGACACAAAGCGTGACAACATCAAAGGGAACATCTGTTTGCTTCACTCTGGTGTATTTTTACATGACTGATTCTTCATGGTTCTACGCGACCTTTCCAACGAGAGCAAATATTGTTTACGCCTTTCCCAACACTGGCTATTAATGCTGAAATTCAGAAAAGGTGTTTGTGACAAGTTTTACTGGGTGTTGTCTGCACTGATGAAAGCACACAAAATTATTTAGGAAATATAATTATTCTCCCTGGGTATTAGTGACCTACACAGCCAGCAAAATATAAAGGCATGGCTAGAATTGCAAAGAAAAGATGTTCCCTCGCCAGGCTCTCACAGGTAAAT
Source organism: Aquarana catesbeiana (assembly GCF_042186555.1). Taxonomy (NCBI): domain Eukaryota; kingdom Metazoa; phylum Chordata; class Amphibia; order Anura; family Ranidae; genus Aquarana; species Aquarana catesbeiana. The sequence continues at coordinate 90,785,285 of NC_133331.1, forward strand.
GAAAGCTGTGATATGGTTTATGATGATACCAACCCTTCAGAAGGAAAAAATGTATAGCTTTCTAAGGGCTCATTCACACCAGTGGCTGTGCATTATGCTGTGCTTGGTGCTGGGTGTAAAAACCACATCACACTGCTTACCCATTTTTTTTATATTTCATTGAAACATCACAAAACGAACTACTATTTTTTTCAGCTCCGTTATGTCATATGCGTTTACATGCACTGCGCTGTGTAAAAATACAGGCATGCTGCACTTTTCTGCAGCACACCTGTATAGTGTGAATAGGGCCAATAAAGCACAATTGTTTTCTATGTGCCCTTGTGCTGAGCCTGCATCAGCGCATCCTAACGCACTTCATGTGACCGATCAAAGAAAAGCACCCAATTTAGGTGATCATACATATTTGTTTATTAATAACATAAAGGCATCCTTTATGACACACCTGAGTGGCTTCTAATGCTGACTCCCTACGCCCTCTCAAATTGACTTTTACTACACAGGAGAATCCAGGACGCGAATACCAAGCCCTATTCTGGTAAAAAACAAAATTAGATGCTTTTTCATTATTTTTAATAGAACATTGCATCCATTTGTGTTTTTATCTGCCTTAAAGCGGAGTTCCACCCAAAAGTGGGACATCTGCTTATTCGTCTCCACCTCCCCCCTCCCGATGCACCGTCTCTCGGAAGTTCGGCCCCCCTCCTCCTTCCTCCGCAGCCGGGCCAATTAGGAAGCGCAATGCAATTCGCACATGCACAGTAGGGAACCGGCTGTGAAGCCGAAAGGCTTCATTGCCGGGTTCCCTTACCAGGAATGGCGGCAGCTGCAACAAACAGCCGATCCGAAGATCGTCTGGGGTGCCGACATTGTGGGCTCCCTGGACAGGTAAGTGTCCATATATTAAAAGTCAGCAGCTGTAGTATTAGTAGCTGCTGTTTTTTTATTAAAATTTAATTTAAGGCTCCGCTTTAAACGATAAATTTCCTTTTTTTAATAAAATAATAAAAACGCACTTTTTCTTTGCAGGTAAAAAAAAATGTGCATTTTTTTATTTTATTTTTTTGAGCCTGTAAAGCATGGCACTAGCAATCAGAAGATCGCTGGTGCCATGCAAGTCTCCTCCAGATCTGTCATTGTATGTGTGTACCCATATATCCGTTTGGGCAAGCAGATACAATCTCAAAGGAAGAGTCAACTAACTACCATGGCGCTCCACATCGTCGTGGTAGTTCATTGAGAGCTACAAGCCAACAGTCGCAAAGGATGCCAGGGCTTGTAGTTAATTCACACACAAAGCTGTGTGAATGAATCACGAGGCCGTGTGGGCGAAGCCTCGCATGGCCGCACGGATTTAAAAAACTGACAGCTAGTACCAGAAGTTTCTCCCTGCTGCTGTCACAGGAAGGGGGAAAATCGGGTAGTGGCTGCAGCATTGGGAACATGTTATATGTTCCACCCTAAAAACGGGTGGAACATGTAACACGTTTTCCAAAAGTGAACTTAATGTGTATATATGGTTAAAAAAAAAAAAAAAAAAAAAAAAAAAAAACTAAACCACTCCATATTTTCAATACATGCAAATTTCCCCAGGTCTTGTATCTTTAGAAGTGCTGTGACTGACTAGCAAAAGAAAAATCTATTTATCCTGACAGAAATACGATGTGCTACTAACTTTTTGTAGTGGGCCAAAATAGGATTTTTATAACAGCTTACCTGTAAAATCCTTTTCTTTTGAGGTACATCACAGGACACAGGGCCTCAGTAATTACTGATGGGTTATAGGGTATCACTAGGTGATTGGACACTGGTCACACCCTAGACAGGAAGTTCAACCCCCTATATAACCCCTCCCCTTACTGAGGATACCTCAGTTTTGTAGCAAAGCAATATAAGTGTATTAGAAGAGGGGCGTGACCTCTGTGTCCCGTGATGTACCTCAAAAGAAAAGGATTTTACAGGTAAGCTGTTATAAAAATTAAAAAAGTTATTTTCTTTCTCGTACATCACGGGACACAGAGCCTCAGTAATTACTGATGGGATGTCCCAGAGCAATGCTATTTGAGGGGAGGGGACCACACAACGTAGGGTGTAATCATACCTGAGGACTTCGTACCGCTGCCTGCAGCACACTACGCCCAAAGGCGATATCCTCATGCCTTCCCATATCCACCTGATAAAATCTGGTGAATGTATGGACTGAAGACCAGGTTGCGGCCTTGCAGATTTGAGCCATAGAGGCCCGGTGATGCACCGCCCAAGAAGCACTAATAGCCCTTGTGGAGTGTGCCTTGATTTGAAAAGGTGGAATTTTCTGTTTCAAACCGTAAGCTTGAATAATCATTTGTCGAATCCATTTTGAAAATGGTAGACTTTGACGCTTCCTGTCCTCTATTGGGACCTTCCGGTAGTACGAACAAAACATCCGTTTTGCGAATTTGAGCAGTTGCTTCCAGATAGGCCTTGAATGCTCTTACTACATCCAAAGAATGTAGTGACTTTTCTTCCGTAGAACAGGGATCTGGAAAAAAGGAAGGCAGAACAATATCTTGGTTTAGATGAAAATCTGAAACCACTTTCGGTAGAAAGCTAGGATGAATACCACTCTATCCTTGTGTATGATTAAATAAGACTCTTTACAGGAAAGAGCTGCTAATTCTGATACTCTTCTAGCAGAAGAAATGGCTACCAGAAAAATTTACTTTCTTGTCAACAAGACCAAGAGAATTTGACGTATTGGTTCAAAAGGCTGTTTCTGTAAAACTGACAGAACCAAAATTCAAGTCCCAGGGGTTTAGGGGCGCCTTAACCGGAGGATTAAGACGCGTCGCCCCCTGCATAAAGTTTCGGACCAAAGAATGTGAAGCAAGTGGCCGCTGAAATAATACTGATAAGGCCGAGACCTGGCCCTTGATGGTACTCAAGGTCAGCTTCATCTCTAATCCCATTTGTAGAAAGTCAAGAATTCTACCTATTACATATTTTCTGGGATGCCAACCCCTGGATTCACACCAGGATACATACGTTTTCCAAACTCTATGATAAATCACTCTGGAAGCTGGCTTCCTTGCATTGATCAAGGTAGAGATCACAGGATCTGAAAGCCCACGACTCTTCAGAATGTGGGTTTTAATAGCCAAACCGTCAAATTTAGCATTTGTAAGGCAGGATGGAACACTGGACCTTGAGATAACAGGTCTGGACGTGACGGTAGGGTCCACGGGGAACCTACTGTCATCTTTACCATTTCTGCATACCAAGCTCTCCTGGGCCAAGCTGGGGCCACCAGAAGTACTGACTTCTTTTCCTGCCTGATCCTGCGAAGGAGTCGCGGAAGTAGCAGAATAGGAGGGAATGCATAAATCAGTGAGAACCGATGCCACGGAATCACCAACGCATCTGTCCCGCATGCAAGAGGATCCTTTGTTCTTGCCACAAACCTGTCGATCTTTTTGTTGAATCTGGATGCAAAGAGTTCTACATCTGGAACCCCCCCCATCTTTGGCATATGGCCCAAAAGACGTCGGGGTGTAGAGACCATTCCCGTGGGACTAACCGCTGGCGACTCAGATAGTCTGCCTGCCAGTTCTCTATCCACGGAATGAAAACTGCCGATATGCATGGCAAATGCTTTTCTGCCCAGACTAAAATCTGGTTCACTTCTGACGTACTGTAGGAGACAGACGCATTGGAAAATCTAATGCCTGCACTTTCTTGTTCCAGGCACACAGGATACTGTGTTGCAGCAGTCTCGAATGAAACTGAGCATAGGGAACTGCTTCGAATGAAGCCACCATCTTTCCCAGCAGCCTCATACAGGCGGATAGAAGGACCCTTCTTTGTCCTGACTACCTGAATCAGTTCTTTTAAGGCACTGATCTTTGCCTGAGGTAAAAATAAATACCTTCTTTTGGCTTGTATCTATGACCAGGCCCAAATACTCTAGTCTTCTTACTGGTTTTAAGGAAGAATTTTCTAAGTTGAGAATCCAACCCAGGTATTCCAAGTAGGTGACTGTGGTGACCAAGTTCTGGTCCAGGCAGGCTACCGACCGGTCTGTCAAGAGCAGGTCGTCTAGGTATGCTATTACTGTTATACCTTGGGCCAGAGAAGGAGCCAAGATCTTTGTAAACACCCGAGGTGCAGTAGCTAGCCCGAAAGGCAGGGCTATAAACTGAAAGTGGCGTTTTTCTACTTCGAACCGCAAGTACTTTTGATGAGCAGGGAAAATGGGTACATGCAGGTACACATCCTTGATGTCTATTGACGCCAGAAGTTCTCCTCCTTGTAGGATGGAGACTACTGATCGAATTGATTCCATGCAAAAGGATCGAATCCTTAGGAATCGGTTTAGATCCTTTAGATCCAGAATGGGTCTGACATCTCCATTTGGTTTTGGAACCGTGAAAAGGTTTGAATAAAACCCCAATCCCTGCTCTTCCGTGGGAACCACCACAATGACCTTTTGCGACAATAGTCGCTCCAACGCTAGAAGGAGAGGCTGCTTTTTTTCTGGATCTCTGGGGACATTTGATCTGAGGAAACGAGGAGAGGGGAATACTCGGAACTCCAGTTTGTAACCTAGAGTTACCGTGGAGATCACCCATCTGTCCGGGAAATCTTCCTGCCAGAGCTTTGAGAACTGTAGCAGTCTTCCCCCCACCTGAGCGAGCGGGGGCGCTCCTTCATAAAGAGGCTTTAGTGTCTTGTCTGGTAGGCTTCTTCCCCCAGGACTTCTTTTGTCCCTGGGGTTGGCTCTGAAATTTATTTCTTGAGCCTGACGGAGGCGGCCATCGCAACTGCCTGGATACTGATGCTCCTGGCACTGGGGAGAGAGCCCGTTTAAAAGAGGGACGTTTACTCTTTTTCTTAACTGGTAAGAGTGTGCTTTTCCCACTAGAGATCTTTTGGATATAATTGTCCAAATCCTCTCCAAACAGCCTTGCACCATGAAATGGAAATCCAGCCAGAAGCTTCTTACATGGTGATTCGGCTGACCAATTTTTCAACCATAAGATTCTACGCATATGCACCAACCCAAGCGAAAGGCGAGAAGTTTGGATGATATCTCTGATTGCGTCAACAGCAAAACATAAAGCCGCTGGAAGGTTGGCCAACCCCTGGGCTTGCTGTTCAGGTAAAACTTTGAGGACCTGTTTAACATGGTCTCTCAAGTATTGACAGACTCCAATTGCTGCCACTGCAGGTTGAGCTTTAACAGGAATTCCATTTTTTTATCAGTTGGATCCCTAAGCATCTGAGCGTTGTCGACAGGATAGGTCAGGCTTTTATTTACGGAGGAAATGGCGGCGTCAACTGCCGGTATACCCCACATTTTTCTAAATTTTTCCTCCATAGTATAAAGTGTTGAAAACTTTTTAGGCGGAAAAAAATGTTTATCTGGGTTATCCCACTCAGAATAAATGAGCTTTTCTGGTAAACTATGAACAGGAAAAGCATGTGTTGTTTGAGGAGGCTTCAGTGAACCCAAAGAAGAGGAGGGTTCTTTAACTGACTCAGATACGGGCAACTTAAATGTGGAGTGGACCAATCCAGCAAAAATTTGCACTAACGCCTTCGCATCCTGAAAAGCTGAAGAAGGCCCTTCTCCACTTGATTCCTCAGAAGAGGAATCATCAGTCTCATCCCGATCCTCTGAGAGGGATTCCTCTCCTTTTTCCCCCAGAGTTCCCCAGCTTGAGGGTCCTGGGTAACAGAGGGAGACCTAGTGCGTTTTCTTCCACTGAGTGAAGATGCGATTAAGGCCATTAGTCTTTCCTCTAATCCATTAATGGTTGAGGAAAAATCCTCCTGCGTAATATATACAGGGGCTGAAGTGCCAGAAGCAGATGCAGCCCCTGACCCTGACGGCTCACCCTGGCCAGCTATCCCAGGTCCTATAGGGGGGGAAGGTGCTGCAGAAGGGGTGTCCTCAGAGCCTGAGGGAGATCCCCTAGAGCCTCTGGTTTTCGGGGCATTTCTACCCCCATAGTGCCAAGCAACAAGGTGGAGGTATCACACAAAAAACACTGACTGCTGAGCGATGTAGTTCAACAACTGCCGCTGCTACCAATGCCCAGTCTGGTGTTTAAAGTAAATGCTGCCTGGGAGAATGCCTGTGTCCCACCTCACATGCGCCCGTCAGCTCTCTGTCCCTCCATAGGCTGTGTGCACCTGAAAGAGAGTGTATAGCCAGCGATGTGGGCGTCTAATCACGCTGGACATCGCGTTAACGCGCCGCCTCCTCCGACCACCCCTCAGGCCCCCCCCCCCGTCGGCTTTTTCAAAAACATGTGCTTTCCCGCGCGAGCCGAGGCTCCGATCCTCAGGACAAGCATGGAGGGGAGGCTGGGGCGGAGGAGAGAGAGAAGGGCCGGTGGATGGGAACCTGCCAGAAATGGCGGTAGCGGCGGCGGGTGGTGCGGTATACTACCACTGCTTGCTCAAGCTCACCCCGGCCCCCCAAGCCATGGGGGGAGAATCCCTGAAGGAGAGAACCCCCCCCAACCCATCCTACCTGGAGCCTGGCTGGAGGAGCGTACAGTGTGGACACTGAGACAGACGGAACAAGCATGAAAAGGTATGTGCTCTTGACAGCCCCCCGGTGGCGACTATAGGCATAGCATACATTTACTTAAAGGAGAAAACCTACTAGAATTAAAAAATTCTTGAGGAGTCTCTCTTACCTTATCCAGCTGCAGGGTTCTGTTATGCAGACCCAATCTTCACCTCTCACGGTGGGCTCCGTTTGAAAAAACCTTCAGAGACTGGGGCTCCCTTAAATAGGAAGATCCGCAGTTCTGGGCCCGTAAAGCACCCCGCCAGGGATATGGCTGAAAAAAACAAATACTGGATCCCGGGGTCCAGCTCTCTAAAAAGAGAAGCGTTACAGGTAAAACCTCGTTTCTTCGGACATGAGGCACGGGTACCATCCAATTTGGCCTGAAAAAGCACTTTGAATGGATCCGGTTGCATGGCTTGCCCCAGTATAGGATATTCCTTTGGAGCTCAGCACAGCACATCTTATTCGTGACCAACACCTAAGACACTGGCGAAAAAACTGAGGTATCCCCAGTAAGGGGAGGGGTTATATAGGGGGTTGAACTTCCTGTCTAGGGTGTGACCAGTGTCCAATCACCTAGTGATACCATATAACCCATCAGTAATTACTGAGGCTCTGTGTCCCGTGATATACGAGAAAGAAATTGTGTTATCTGTCTTGCCCAGTACTCTTTTTCACTACAAAACATCTCCCCCTATGTTCTAGAGATGAGGAGGGGAAGGTGTTCTGTGGTCCTAGCTCTTCCTGTTCTAGGGAGACAGCACAGCTCCTACCTAGATACACTAAGAAGAAAAGAAAAAAAAAGCCTGGGAAAAGTGTATACAGATTCAGAATACTTTGTATTTTAGTAATTTCCCTTTGGGATTAAATAATTACATTCAAAAACCCTGGAAGGGTTCCCAACCCCAAACGGTACCACGGATTCCTCCTCCAGCGAACGTTTGGGTCTCATGCAATTGAGACAAGGGGATAAGGAGAAAAAAGGCTCCACATAGTGTAAATTCCGGATTACCAGGAAATTTTATTGCATTAAAAAAAAGATTCCAATAAAAATTCGGGTAAAAACAAAGTTCATAAAAGTAACAAAGGTACATGTAGCGCAGTGTACAGATGATCGAGATGGCGTCATACACCCGACGCGTTTCGTCTTAAAAAGACTTCAGGACCCTCTTGTCATGGATCAAGGACAACTGTAACCTTACCGTACTTAACGGTGCAAGCTCATACGACTCACCGCCAACGGCCTGTGAGTCCACCTCGTCCGGTAAGGGCATTTTATATCACTTTTTTGTCGGGTCAAGCATTGGAAAAGTCTATTGAGGACAGGAATAGATGCTACTGTGATATTTACATCTATGGTCCAGGATTCTTTTGTTAAATTGAATGAACTGTTCAATACCCCAGGAACTTGCCATTTACCCCCACCCCAATTCGCAACATATATGTTTGTGTTTTTGATTTAAGGGTTTGCGATTATTTATATTGTGTATACACAATCCACATGTTTTCACTATATTATATGTTGATACTAATGACTATTTAGATCACTTGATTTTTTCATATACAGTCCACTAATAACCTGTTCACCTGCTGGGTCTAGCAGGACCTAGTATCTGATATGCACACAGGTGTTATATATGACACATTTCTTTGCACAATATAGCGCTACACTTTTTCTTTTTCTCAACCCATAGATAGATATATATATATCTATCTATCTATCTATCTATCTATCTATCTATCTATCTATCTATCTATCTATGCCAGCCCCTCTATTAGAGGCTGGCATAGCACACTATGTCTTTAGTTTTACAAAACTAGCAGTGTAGATCAGTGTTAATGTCGTCGACTAAAACATTTTAGTCGACTAAATGAATATTATTTTAGTTGACTAAAATACAACTAAAACAACTGAGATGACTAAAATATGACTAAAACTAAAATGGCATTTTAGTCAAAAGACTAATGCCCTGTACACACGGTTGGATTTTCCGACGGAAAATGTGTGATAGGACCTTGTTGTCGGAAATTCCGACCATGTATAGGCTCCATCACACATTTTCCATTGGATTTTCCGACACAAAGTTTGAGAGCAGGATATAAAATTTTCCGACAACAAAATCCGTTGTCGGAAATTCCGATCGCGTGTACACAAATCCGACGGACAAAGTGCCACGCATGCTCAGAATAAATAAAGAGATGAAAGCTATTGGCCACTGCCCCGTTTATAGTCCCGACGTACGTGTGTTACGTCACCCCGTTCAGAACAATCGGATTTTCCGACAACTTTGTGTGACCGTGTGTATGCAAGACAAGTTTGAGCCAACATCCGTCGGAAAAAATCCTAGGATTTTGTTGTCGGAATGTCCGATCAATGTCCGACCGTGTGTATGGGGCATTAGACTAAAACTAAATTGAAATTTGACTTCAAAATGAACACTGGTCTGTAGTGCATGTTCATACCTCAATGCCATAATAAATAACACATAAGATTTTTCACTCCAGCAGTATATAATGAGTTTGGAAATTGTAGAGAAATGTTAACTAATGCATTACAATTAAATTACACCTATTTCGATTTTAGACGACTAAAATGAGTTTTAGTTGACTAAAATGTACTGGGCATTTTAGTCGACTAAAATGTACTGGAGATTTAGTCGACTAAATACAACTAAAACTAAAACAATTGCAGAAGACTAAAATGGGACTAAAACTAAAATGCCATTTTAGTCCTAAGACTAATGCCCTGTACACATGGTCGGATTTTCAGACGGAAAAAGTGCGATCGGATTGTGTTGTTGGAAATTCCGATCGTGTGTGGGCTCCATCGGACTTTTTCTATCGGAATTTCCAACACACAAAGTTTGAGAGCAGGCTATAACATTTTCCAACAACAAATCTGATCGGTTAAATTCCGATCGTGTGTACACAAATCCGACACACAAAGTGCCACGCATGCTCAGAATAAACAAAGACAAAAGCAATTGGCTACTGCCACGTTTATAGTCCTGACGTACGTGTTTTACTTCACCGCGTTCAGAATGATCGGATTTTCCGACAACTTTGTGCGACCGTGTGTACGCAAGAGAAGTTTGAACCAATATCCGTCGGAAAAAAAAATCCATGGATTTTGTTGTCGGAATGTCCGATCAATGTCCGACCGTGTGTACAGGGCATAAGACTAAAACTAAATCTAAATTTGCTGCCAACTGGTGTAGATACCTAATTTGAGCTGTCTTCAGGCCAGTGACATGACTCGCAGCCGCTTTCCAGCTCTGATGGATGGCTTCTGAAGGAGGGGCCGTGATCTCCCTCTGACGTCAGCCGGGGAGATCACGTGACCACTCTTCTCCTCCACAGAAGCCCTGTCTCGTGGGTATAAAGCGCCCACGAGTCATGTGACCGGCCTGAAGACAGCTCAACCTAGGTATTTACACTGCTTGTTTTGTAAAACAAATGACATAGCGTGCTATGCCAGTCTCTAATAGAGAGGCTGGCAGTGAAAATGTAATGTTTTTTTTTTACAAGCAATAGTGGCGGGGCCGGGCCGGAGACAGACATAGAGGCAGATGACAGGGAGGAAGGAGGGGGTAAGGGGGGAGAGAGAGAAGAGCAGAGGGAACAGCGTATGATGGAGGGATGCACTTAGACCACAGTGATCAGGGCGGTGCTAACCTGGTTATTGTGGTCTTTTTAGAGAGGGGATACAGGAAGCGCAATGTTCAGGGTTTTTTTTTTCTTTTACAGTTTAGAGGGGGGCAGATTACACAGCACAAGCGCTGTGCTGTGTAATCTGCTTTAAGGGACCAGAAACATTTTTTTTTCTTTTTTGGGTTAACAAACACTTTAACCGCTTGCCAACCGCCTCACACAGATATACTGCGGCAGAAGGGCTCGTACAGGCAAAACCACGTACCTGTACGTTGCCCTTTAAGAGGCGGCCAGCGGGCGGTTAACCCCTTCACTGACAGTGTCATTTACACAGGAATCAGTGCATTTTTATAGCACTGATTGCTGTATAAATGACAATGGTCCCAAAAAATGTGTCAAAAATGTCCGATGTGTCCTCCATAATGTCACAGTCACGATAAAAATCGCTGATCACCGCCATTTAAAAAAAAAAAATAAATATTAATAAAAATGTCATAAAACTATCCCCTATTTTGTAAACGCTATAACTTTTGCGCAAACCGATCAATAATCGCTTATTGCGATTTTTTTTACCAAAAATATGTAGAAGAATACGTATGGGCCTAAACTGAGGAAAAAAATAGTTTTTTTTATATATTTTTGGGGGATATTTATTATAGCAAAAATTAAAAAAATAATGCGTTTTGTTCAAAATTGTCGCTCTATTTTTGTTTATAGCGCAAAAAATAAAAACCGCAGAGGCGATCAAATACCACCAAAAGAAAGCTCTATTTGTGGGGGGAAAAAAAGGACGTCAATTTTGTTTGGGAGCCACGTCGCACGACCGCGCAATTGTCAGTTAAAGCGACGCAGTGCCGAATCGCAAAAAGTGCTCTGGTCAGGAAGGGGGTAAATTCTTCCGGGGCTGAAGCGGTTAAAGACTTTAAATCCAATCCAACATCACCACTGGCCTTGCAAATCAGTTTGTGGAGTTTGTTAAAGTTGTTTTTTTCGTTCAACTCAGTAGGGCTCAGGAGGAGTCGCTGTAGTAACTACCTGATGTTAGTACAGCAATCCCCCTGCTGTTCTATTGTGTTCTGACAGGGGCCGAGAGCTGAGCGCACTTATCGCGAGCCGATCGGCAGACCTTTTTTGGTCACGCCCCTTCGATAGAAGCCGGCCGAACCGACTCTAGTCTACACAAGCTGAATGCCAGCCGGTTTCTATTCAACCAGCCGATGCCGCCCAATATTAGGCCCGTGTGTTATATGCTTAAAGCGGAGTTCCACCTGTTTTTTTAGTTTATTAAAAGTCAGCAGCTACAAAAAGCATAGCTGCTGTTTTTTAACAAACAGACACTCACCTGTCCCACGGTCCAGCTATGTGGCCGCCTGGAGCCTCGCTCCTTTCCCCCTTTTCTCTCCTCGGTGCCATCATAGCAACTGTGGGCACCCGGCCGTGACAGCTTACATCTTCAGGCCGGGCACACGAGTCGTGCTGCGCTCTACTATTGGCCAGCCAATCTTCTGGGACCTGTGTTGGCAGGGAGGGGCTGTGCTGGCAGGGAGGGGCCGCCTAGGGCGAGAGGAGTCACCACCTAGGCGGCCAAAATTAGCATTATTTTGTGGTGTCGAGCCTGGTGGATATCATAGCTACCCCAAAGATCTTATTTGGATATCTTACAAAATGAAATCCAGAGGCCCATCTTCCCAACACCAGAAACAAGCGTGTTTGACCCCCAGACTGCAAAGCTAAGGGTCCATTTTTCTGGGGAGTAGGGATATGAGAGGGGAGTGTGGCACAAGGCACAGCATGTTTACATGAAGCACTTCAGCACCTTTTAACTTTTGGAGCACCGAGCACTTTATAAAAGAGACTAATATTGCAGTGCAATTTGTCACAATAATGATTATTATATACTGTAAGCGATATTTTGATTGTTACTGTAAAGACAGCCAATAAAAGGAGACTATGATTTTTTTTTTTTCTTAGAGTCACAAAAATATGGAACAGCAAAAAGGTAAATGTAAATCGCATTAACAATTACTTTCAAGCAAAAATGATCATAGTATCTCAGTGTAAACTCATTGTAAGGACAACAAAGTTGCCTTTTAACATTGAGCGGTGTTCTATGTAAGGCATAAGTTCACATCTTTGTCTGTTAAAAAAGGGTACATACTGATTTTTTGGATCAAAAGAACAAAACATAGCTAAGATTTATTTGCCTCATCACAAAAAAAAAAAAAAGAAAAGAAAAAAAAAAAAAGAAAAATTATATATAAGCTAGGACTTACCCTCTCATGAAGTTAAAACCATGTGCACAAACAAGAATATTGCCATAGGAATCAACTTTCAAGAGATTTCCATAAATTGTATCAAACACCAAACCTCTGGGGGAAGAAAACAGATTATGAAACACACACCCTTAAGATGCAGTTATTACAAGTAAACAAATGTAAAGTTTGAACTAAACAGCTCATTAAAAACACAGATATGCTGAGAAAGATCTAAAAGAAGAAGCTCTGGCAAAAGTCATAATCCTAATTATATGTCCCACATATATGTCCTGATTTACTCTTATAGTTGCAATCATCTGCACAGTTCAAAACGGTTTTCCCTAAATAACATTAAAGGGGTTGTAAAGGTAAAAATTTTTTCACCTTAATGCATTCTATGCATTAAGGTGAAAAAACTTCTGACAGAACCGCCGCCCCCAGGCCCCCCGTTTTACTTACCTGACGCCTCGAAAGTCAGCTTCGCGTTCCCGACATCTGTTCCTCCGCTCACCCTGGCCGCTGATTGGCTGCAGTGGATGGATTGAAAGCAGCGCAGCCATTGGCTCGCGCTGCTGTCAATCACATCCGATGACGCGGCGCGCCGGGGGGCGGGGCCGAGTGATACAGCGACCGGCTATAGCCGCCGGCTGTATCACGGGAGCGCGCCCGCAAGCACTCACCACCGTGCGAGGGAGCTCGCATTAAGGTGGTGAATGCTTGCGGGGAGGAGCTGAAACAGCCGCCGAGGGACCCCAGAAGACGAGGTTCGGGGCCACTCTGTGCAGAACGAGCTGCACAGTGAAGGTAAGTATAACATGTTTGTTATTTTAAAAAAAAAAAAAAAACACCTTTACAAACGCTTTAAGGATACAAACCCATCACCCATGAGTGACTATGTTTATTAAAAGCTGATGAACTTGGGCAAAGCAAGAGTCCTAATGAACTTGTGTGCTGCCCATCCTTCTTGCAGCCTTAAGTCGGGTACACACTATTCGATTTTTTTTTGTTCAACCCCGCGGGTTGAATGAAGAAAAAAAAAAAAAAATGTCGGCTCTGTTCGGAGCCGCTGTACTAACCATGCAAAGTTAGTTCAGCGATCTCCCCCGCTGAGCTGTTGTGTTCTGAGAGTGGGACCCCCCCCCCACCAACAGAACACTCCGATCAGCGCTCTCTGCCATTGATGATCGGTCGGAATGCTGGTTTTCCAGCATGCACATCTGGCTTCTTTCGGACAGACCAACATACACATGGGCCTAATGTCGGCCGTTTTTTTTTTTTATCCGCCCGTTGTCACCCGACATTCAGAATATGTGTACGGGGCTTTAGTACTGCTGTACACGGATTATAGGAAAGGAATTTGAACAAACCGTATTTAGAAATTAGTAAAAACATCAAAGAACATGAAGCCATAAAAAATTATAGCAGTATTAAACTCAAAAGCAAACATTTATTATATAGCATTTACCAGTTCTTAGTTAAAACATAGGTAATGGCTGCTTTCGTTTTCTTTTTTAGGCGACATTTCCTTTTTACCTGGTGATCCAGCCAGAAAGTCTGTTTTTCAACAGAACAAGCTGATCTCCTGCATATGCATTATTTAAGAGTGCTGCTACAAACAATTTACCACTGACAGAGGTGCTTCCAATTATTTATTTTTATTTATGTAAAACTTTTATCTCAAAAGAAAAACTGTAACTGATTTTAATGTGTGAACTGGAGTTTGACTTCAATTTGTTAGTGTATCTAAATCTGCTAGTACTAACACATTTACCCCCCCCCCCCCCCCCCCCCGACGGACAATGCTGCTGTCTACAGGAGGAGTGTTATGGCCAGATCACCAGGTGAAAACAGAGAAGAAAAAGGCCTAAAAAAGAAGTCTGATGCGGCCACCACATGGAATGATTGGTAAATTGTAATATATTGCACTTTTGGTTTTAGCGGCGTTTCTAGTTTTAGCGGCGCTTTACCGCCGTTTTAGCGTCACTTTTCGGCCACTAGTGGGGCGCTTTTAACCCCCGCTAACGGCCAAATAAAGGGTTAAAAGCGCCCGTGTTGCGGTGCTACCGAATCGCTTTGCAGGCGCTTCGGCATTCATTTCAATGAGCAGGGCGTTTTGGGAGCAGTTGCATGACTTTTTTTCCCCGTCCTGCAAGCACACGTCCCAGTGTAAAAGCACTCGGGCTTTCACACTGGGGAGGCATGAGAGGCGCTTTCAGGCGCTATTTTTAGCGCTAAAACCCCTGAAAAGCGCCTCAGTGTGAAAGGGTCTAATACATTAGAAGATTATCTCACGAAGCAGCCCATACATTACACACATTAAGTATAATTTCACACCTGGTGGGGAACGTTGGGTCATAGACAAAACTTAGAAGTTCTTGAGGATAACCGATAGATACCAATCTTTCAACCGTCAGGTCAAAACCAAGAGATTCATATTCTGGAGACTTGTATACTGAAGAGAAAAAGGATTACATTAAAGTGGTTGCAACCATAAAAACAAACAAAAAAATAATGTTCCTGTTCCTTTAAAGCACGATATAAAGCATTTTTGCAGTGTCATTTGTCCCAATACAGGTTATACAATACCTGGTTGATCCTGCCTGTTCCAGTGTGCTGACCATGCTAATCATAGTTGCTGATCCATGATAGCGTGGTCAGATTACATGCCTCCATCATCCTGCTTTGTTCAGAGTCTCTGCATCTCCCTCCTCCCTCCCCGACTGTCATTTCCATAGTCTGTGCTCGGTGCAAGATCTCCCCCTCCTCTTCGCCCCTCCCTCTCCTGCATCTATTCCCTTGTGGCAGTAAAGTAACATATTTTACTTTTATCCTCTGTTTTATGAACATATTAAGTACAGTGTGTGAGTTTTCTCTTAATTTCAAAACAAAATACCTTCTTTGCCCAGCGCTGCTGTGTGGGTCACGTGTCCTCCCTCTGCTAACTTGTATATGTCAGATGGGAATCTTAGCCAATCCCACTGTACTCCCTTAGATTGGGAAGAAGAGTGGAGAACACGTGACCACACAGCAGAGCTGGGCAAAGAAGGTATTAGCTTTATAATAAAAATTAAAACACACACACACACACACACACACACACACTACTTAATATGTTCCTAAAATAGGAGGGGATACATGTAATTTATGTATTTGACAACCATTTTAAATAGACAGGTTTACTCTAAAAAAAAAAAAAAAGATGAAGCCAGTCTGACACAGATGAGTATTTAATGGTATATAGCTGTACATAGGGGGTGGCATATTTAGGAATATGAGCGCAAATTAGTTCCAGGCGCTCAGTGCTGTCTCACAGTAACCAAATTCCTTCTCCATTTACAGTATGGGAACATTACATGGAAATAATTGCATTTTACAAAAAATTACAGCACTGCAGATTGAAAAGGAAAGGTCATTTTTTCAATTACAATATGGCTTGTTTAGTAATTGTATACGCTGTATTATTTTTTTAGTTGTTACTTTTTCCCATGAAAGTGGAGTTGCCCTTTAACCACTTGACCGCCAGAAGATTTACCCCCCTTCATGACCAGGCCATTTTTTGCAATATGACACTGAGTTACTTTAACTGACAATTGCGCGGTTGTGCGACACTGTACTAAAATTTTTTACCTTTTTTTCCCCCCACAAATAGAGCTTTTTTTTGGTTATATTTGATCACCTCTGGGTTTTTTTTTTTAGCGCTACAAAACAAAAAAAGTGACAATTTTGAAACCCCCCCCCCCCCCCCCCCCTTCATTTTCGGCTATAAAACATATCCAATAAGAGAATGAAAAAAAAAAATCGAATTTCCTCATAATTTAGGTCAATATGTATTCTGCTACATATTTTTGGTAAGAAAATCCCAATAAGCATATATTGATTGGTTTACGCAAACATTATAGCGTCTACAAACTTTGGGATATATATACACTGGAATTTTTTATTTTTATTTTTTATTCTAGTAATGGTGGCGATCAGCAACTTATAGGAGGGACTGCGATATTGCAGGGAACAACTGGTCACTAACTGACACTTTGCCTGGAACCAGTGACACTAATTCAGTGATCAATGCTAAAATATACACTGTCACTGTACTAATGACACTGGCTGGGAAGGGGTTAAACATCTAGGTCAATCAAAGGGTTTAATGTGTGCCTAACCAGTGTTTTGGTGTACTGTATGTGCTGCTTTTTCTAAGAGAAGAGATAGATTTAAGTCCCTGCTTTGCAGAGACTCAGGATCGATCTCTTCTCCCCCTGTCAGAATGGCGATCTGCCTTGTTTACATAGGCAGAGCCCCATTCTGTGTTGTTTACCAACGATTGGTGGGAGCTGGAGGACATTGAGTGCCTAGCACCTGCAGATCGGCTTCTGCTGTGATTATTCATAGCAGAAGTGGTGTGCTGGTGTTGCACGTGCGCCCCCCGCAGGCGTAGTCCAGAATTATATAATATATATATATAATCCGGCGCACAGCTGCTGCCCTGTAGCCGTAAAACTGCTATAGAGTGGTCAGTAAGTGGTAATGATACATCTAGCCTCAAGTGTGAAAATTATGTTCCAGAACCAGACAGAAGGAAAACACATTCTGCACAGTGCTTGCTGTTTTTTTGGTACTTTTATTATACTCATAGCAGCTTCAAGTGAAAATCCAATCAACTAAATCTGGTGGGAATACAGCTAGTGAGCAATCAAAACTGAAAGCATATGCAGAACTCTGCAAATATTTTGAATATCATTCAAGATGCTTAAAATAATTCTATTATGCAATTCGTTTTAAATTAGCTGTTACTCTGTAGTAAGTCAGACTTGTTGGAGAGGATTTCCTGAGTTAAGAGGTCTTGTCTGACTGCTGTGTAATCATTGCAACGGTTGAGCAGAGACGGCGCACTCATCACTTAACAAGACCTGCTGTCATACTGATAGTTATATGACTTTGTGCTGTCTGCCATTGTGAAACAGATCACATACTCCCCCCCCAGGCCAAGTCTAGTTGAAGGCCACACAACAATCTGGCACTAGTCCAACAAACACAGTGGTGTATTAATTTTAGGTTCTCCCCCCTCAGATTTCACAGATTTGGATTCTGCAGCTGCTGTAACAGAACAGGATGTTCTCAATGGTAATTAGTAACAGTGCGGTAGAGAAAGTTGTTACAGTTAAAATGTTGCGGAGAGCAGTAGGGGCACAAAAAATTAACTCTACACTGAGAAATTCTTAGCTTTATACGATGGGGGTTCAAATCAAACTGGGACTTTTGAGTTTATATAAATAAAAGAACGAATTTCAAGGAGTGGAAACTGCATTTATTTTCAACATACTCGCCTGGTACATTTATACACTTATCCCAGCTTTTAACTAATGCCTGGAAATCTTTGGCATAGAAAGATTTGTCAGTAGGCCTGAACCATCCTAGGACAGCCTGTTTCACTTCGTCATCACAGTGCTGAAACGCTGACCTCCGAGGAACTCTTTTAGGGGTCCAAAAGGTGGAAATCACTCGGAGCGAGGTCCGGGCAGAAAGGGGGATGTGGCAATATCTCCCAGCCAAGTTACTGTATTGTGTAGTGCGGTGAACAGTATGAGCTTGTGCGGTGTCCTGGAGAAACAGGCCCCCCTTAGTGATCAAACCAGGCCGTTTTCCTGCAGACGCTTATGCACATCACTCAGAACATGATAGGAATATTTACTTTTAATAGTTGCACCAAGGGCTAGAAAATCCACATGGATGTCATGTTTGTCCCAGAAAACACTTGCTACCACTTTACCTGCAGACGTAATTGTTAAAAAATGTTTTGCTGATGGTGAGCCCACATGCTTCCACTGCACTAACAAGATTTGCCATCTTGATTAACGGTCTATCAGCCGGCCCGCGACATGTGTGCCGCCCATCAGTAATTGGACGCACTTGTCACTTACTACTGTGTGTAGTACCACCACGCTAGCATCCCTTCTTATACCTGTAAAATTTAAAAGGCTCTGTTTCACTTGAACGCCCCTCGCACTAACGTCACACGAACAGAAAATAAAAAAACATGCTTTACTATGTATGTTGACCTCCACCAATTATATTTATTTAGCCGCTATAACATTTTATCAGGTTTCATAAACTAGTATCAGATATCATTTAAAACAATATATATATATATATATATATATATATATATATATATATATATATATATATATATATATATATATATATATATATATATATATATATATATATATATATATATATATATATATATATATATATATATCATTCCCCCCAAAAAACCACAGCCAGCTCTCCCTCCTTCCCCTCCCGCTGGCTGCAGCTTCTGCTGGGCAAATCGAAACTGTCCTGTCAGGATGGAGATCGGTGTGTGAGGGAGGGGGCTTGGTAAACATGTTTACCACCCCCCTTCCTTTCCTTGGATGGACATAGTGAGCGATCAGTCTTGATCGCGCCTATGTCCATTGATCACTGGAGAATAGTAAATATTGTTTACTATACTCCAGTTTTGTGAATGAATAGGAATCATCTCTCTATTCATAAGTACAGTGCAGCTTTCAGGATGCAGAGAAGGACTGTCTTCAGTCCCTTTCTCTGTCTCAAAAAAAAACAAAAAAAAAACAAAAAAAAAAAAAAACACATGAAGGGTCTCTTTAGACCTCTAGTATCTCACCCAAAAAAAAAATATTTGAAAAAAAAAAAAAACACCATAGTAAGGCCCCTTTTACACGGACTGTCCAATCAGGTCTACCTGTCAGTTTTTCAGGTGGACCTCATTGGACCTTCCATTTACCCCTATGGAGTGGCAGATGTCAGCGGTGACATGTCTGCTGACATCCAACGCTATCTGATCCGATATTTTCTGCAAAATCCAGGACGGACGGTGGTCCTATTTTCCATCCGTCTGGCAGATCGGATAGGATCAGATGAAAACGGACAGGCGGTCCATTTTCACCTGATCTTCCCATAGTTGAGAGCGGGACTGGGTCTGTCTCAGCTCTGCACAGTGAGCGGAGACGGACCTGTCATCCGCCTGCTCAGTGGGAATTAGTGGAGCGATCCCCCGCTGAGCAAGTGGAGTCCGTTAAACGGAGGCACCCGTGTGAAAGGTGCCTTTGGCCTTGTTCACACAGGGCATACCACAGCATACACCCCTGCAAGGCTGTGTTTACCTGCTCAGCGATGCACAGGTGTTCTGTGCATCCCTGTTCAGGCCATCTCATTGATGTCATCTGGGATGTAGTTAATACACAAACACAGCCGTTGCTCCAAAATTGACATCCATGTTGGTCTAAGTGCATGTCCCAGTGCATGATCTCATACTGCCTGCATTCGGGTCGTGCACCCACATGGATGTCAGACTGGGCGCAGCAACTGTGACCATGCAGCCAATGCATCCCAAATGACATGAATGGGACTGCCTACATGGGGATACAGGGAACACCTGGGCACCCACATGTGGGTAAACACAGCCCTCCATGGGCATACACTTTAGTATGCCCCATGTGAACAAGTCCTAAGAACTTAGCAGGAATTTTGTAAGATTATGTTGTGCACCAATAATGGATTATAGTGTTTTCTTTGTGAAAATAGCGCTTTGCTAAACATTCGCGCAACGATTGCAGGGCCTAAACAAATCAGTAGCACTTTTTTTTATTCTACAGGTCACGTGCTTTCAGAAAATATATGGCTTGAGGGGGTCTATTACAAACTCTAAAAGGCATAAGGGAAAAACAAAAAAAAGCAATGAAAAATTGCAAAAGTGGCCCGGCCAGCTGAGTTTAACCACTTGCCAACCAGGCCAATTCTGACATTTCTCTCCTACATATAAAAATCATAATTTTTTTCCAAAAAAATTACATTAGAACCCCCAAACATTATATGTTTTTAGCAAAGACCCTAGAGAATACAATGGCGGTCGTTGCATCTTTTTATCTTGCATGGTATTTGCGCAGCAATTTTTCAAACGCTTTTTTTTTTTTTTTTTTTTTTTTAAAGTTTTGTGCTTCAAAACAAAAAACAGTAAAGTTAGTCCAATTTGTTTGCATAATGTGAAAAAAGACGACGAGGAGTAAATAGATACCTAACATGTCACGCTTCAAAATTGTGGAATGGCGCCAAACTTTGGTACTTAAAAATCCCCATAGGCGACGCTTTAAAAATTTTTACCGGTTACATGTTTTGAGTTGGAGGAGGTCTAGGGCTAGAATTATTGCTCTCGCTCTAACGCTCGCTGCGATACCTCACATGTGTGGTTTGAACACTGTTTTCATATGTGGACGGGACTTATGTATGCGTTCACTTTTGCATGCGAGAACACGGGGACAGTGGCGCTTTAAAACTTTTTTTTTTTTTTTTTTATTGTTAATTTTACTTTTTTGTTTTTAGTTTGACAATTAAAAAAAAACATTTTTGATCACTTTTATTCCTATTACAAGGAATGTAAACATCTCTTGTAATAGGAATATGGCATGATCGGTCCTCTACAGTAAGATATGGGGTCAATAAGACCCCACATCTCACCTCTAGGCTGGAAAGCCTGAAATAAAATTTAAAAAATAAAAACGATCTCGGCTTCCCAGCCGAGTCAGCACCGTTTGTTTGAATGCAGAGGCTGGGCGTGACGTCATATTATCGAGCCCCGCATCCGAATGATCACAGAGACTCCGGCGACCATCTGGTCCGCCGGAAATCTCTATGGTCACCATCCGGGAGCGGCAGGTCCCGTCTGCGACTCACCAATGGAAGCGGTGAGTCGGTAGAAGCACCAGAGGGCGGTGGGAGACGTCCCCTCTTGCCGCCCATAAGAACAATCAAGCAGCAGAACAGCCGCTATGATCGTTCTTATGGTGTAGCTAAAAAAAAAAAAAAGTTTAAAACACGTAAATATGATACACTTTCCTATCTATTTTGCTAATGCTAGCAGCATGAGGATTAAAAAAAAAATCTATGTTGACTGGGAGAGTGAAGTTACACTTTCATAAAAGGGTGCAGGATATATCCAAGAGGTAACCCAAAGACTTTGCTAATGTATTGAAATCAGAGTGAGCCAACATGCCCAATATGTTTTTTGCTTAGACTACAAGTACTAAAGAAAAATAAAGTGCTGAATTTTGTTTGAACACAACTTGCAGTGGTTCAGAAATTAGAAGGACTAAAACAGTGTAGTACATAAAAGAGTCAGTAGTTCCTGCCTTCATCTATTACTTTTCTAACTTTCTTTTTAATATTAACACTTTCTTTTTAATATTACAAACAAACACTTTGTAACTGGCTGTATAGGACTCTATTTGCAAGCAATGTAGCCAATTCAAGCATGACCTATGTTAGGTGGGCATGCAGGCAGGTTGCCTACAGTGTTGTGTATTAGTTAGGTAGTTGGTTAGCCCAGCCTGGGGAAAGGGTTAACTTTTAGTGCGGAGTTCCTGGGCTTTTTGGTCTTGGGCTGGCCTTCCCTGTGTGATACATAAATAGAAGGAAGGTCTGGCTCTGAGAGCAGCTTCTGAGTCCAGCAGGAGCTTGAAAAGAAAGAAGCACAACAGTACAGGGAACCAGAGAACCCAAGAATCAGAATGTGATGAACCAGTGTTTCGGTGGACGCTACAAGTCCTTGGACAGGATCTTGGACTGGGCTTTGGACTAGCACCTGAAAAAAGGTATGCCTGGGCAGCCACCTAGTCAGTTTAGGCTCTGGACTTTGTTATGTTCATTGTTTGTTTTGCCATGAGAAGTAAAGTAAAAGTTGCCAAACAGTTCTAAGCCTGGTCTGAAGTCATTCAAAGGGGTGCATGATGATATTTCTGCCGTATGAAGGAACAGGGTAAGTAAAGCAGAACAGCCGCTATGATCGTTCTTATGGTGTAGCTAAAAAAAAAAAAAGTTTAAAACACGTAAATATGATACACTTTCCTATCTATTTTGCTAATGCTAGCAGCATGAGGATTAAAAAAAAAAAATCTATGTTGACTGGGAGAGTGAAGTTACACTTTCATAAAAGGGTGCAGGATATATCCAAGAGGTAACCCAAAGACTTTGCTAATGTATTGGAATCAGCCAACATGCCCAATATGTTTTTTGCTTAGCCTACAAGTACTAAAGAAAAATAAAGTGCTGAATTTTGTTAGAACACAAGTCTCAGGGGCGTGACCGGATGCTGAGGTGAGGGAGAAAGGTGCAGCCGGACCTAGTCCCTGCTCAACCCCCGTTCCTATGACGAATACACCAGGGTAATGAGGTGTGGTAGACGCTGCTCACACATCCTCGTGGAGCCTGTTGTTTCCTGGGACGTCGGACGCTGTGCAAGGAGTGGAGGGGAGCCGTTAGCAGCAGCAGAACAAGCCTCGCGCTCGGAGCTCTCTCGGGAGGACTGACAACTGTGCGCCGCCTGTGTGAGAGAGAGGGGAGCGCGCCGGCTCGGGATTGAGCAGGAGCGGCGATGGCTGCCGTGTGAGTAGAGCCGACCTGTGCCCCGTCAACCCTGTACTGGAGGGGTGAGTGACCTGCATAAGTGGGAGCTGGAAGTCATAGTGAGAGGGCTGATGCTAGCCTGTTTAGCAACTTTTGTGGCAACTTGAAATGTCTTTACTGTGTTGGGACACTTAGCATCTCACAGCCAGAGGAGAGTGAGGCAGTGACAACCCTCGTTGAGGGATATACACAGACGTATACACACTGTAAAGGAAGGGAGGGGAAAGGAAAGAAAAAAGGAAAAGGAAAAAAACGGCCCACCATAACCAGAAAGAAGGGGCTGGAGGAGGCATCAGCACAGGAGGGCACAGGGGCTCTAGCACAGCGTAACACCAAAGAGAAAGGAAGCCAGGTTGCTGCCAAATTGGAGCGTTTTGCCCATACACCGAATCAAATGGCAAGTATGACACCTAAAAAGAGCAGTCATGCAGGGGGGACCCAACCCCAAACTAGCCAGCCGGGGAGAAGCGTAGCCCCCATTGGGGGTGCAGCTGCGAATGTATCATTGGATCCAGGGACGAGTGGTATGGTGGAGGGGGGTCCTGGCCCAAATACGGAGATAGGAGATGACGGAGTAATACTTATAGCTGAGAAGGAGCCGTCATTGAGAGATATTCTCTTAGCAGTAAATAGCTGCAAAGTATCTATCACTGGCTTATCAGCACAAATGGAAAGCTTCAAAGATGAATTAGTGTCGGTAAAGAAGGATATGTAGGCGGTCTGCACTCGAACAGCAGCCCTGGAAGACAGGATTAGCCAGATGGAGGATGATGCTTTCCCTTTAAGACAGGAAGTCTCAGCTATGAAAAAACAACTTAATGAATGCATGCAAAAAATGGACAGTATGGAAAACAGGCTACGCAGAGAGAATTTAAGGGTGCTGGGTCTACCTGAGGGCTGCGAAGGCAATAATGCTGTTAAATTTATGGAAGATTGGTTAAAGGAAAGTTTTGGGAGAGAATCACTCTCAGAATTTTTCGCCATTGAGCGTGCACACAGAGTGGCCACTAGGACACATTTTTTGAATGCAAGTGTAAGCTTCAGCAGCTAAAGATTAATTATGCATTATTATATCCAGCACGTCTGCGTATAGTGGTATTGGGGGAAACACATTATTTTGACACTCCCACCGAAGTTGCATCCTGGCTAGAGAGAAATTTGGGAAGAGTACAGCGAGAAGAGGAAAGGTAGAAAAAGCAAGGAACTTGGAAGTCAAAGAATGGACCCTTTTTTTTTTTTCCTGCTCCTCCTGGGGTGTTTTTTTTTTTGGTGTTGTAATACGTATATTTCTATTGATATAGGGGGGTGTGGGAAGGGGGAGTATGTAAATTTAAGGTTTTATAGGCACAATGGAAACAATGGGGATAGCTCCCCTCTTACTGGGTCCGGGGGGTGTAGCTTTGTTTTTCTCACCTTAATTAAATGTGGCCGGTCACTATAGAAGCCACAGGGGTAGGCCCAAAATTGGGCAATGGGGTAAAAAATAGTTGGGGGGTAGGGGGGAGGGGTGGTTGGGTGGTTGGGTGGGGGAAGGGAGGGGAGGAATGTGTGCATGGGTGTGTGGTGGGGAGGGGGGAAGGTTGTTTTTGAAGTAAGGGGAGGAGAAGCAGGGAGAAGTTTAACCCACAAATATCACTGGAGTCACATTAAGAGTTGGTTCAATTTTGTTAAGAGACACAAGGACATAGGATTCACTGATGCATGATAGAGGTGGCTTTAATAGTACTGGGAACTTAAAAAAGAAGCTCACTATATGTTCCTGGAACGTTCGGGGAGTTAAAGACATTTTAAAAAGGCAGTCAATCCTCTCTATCGCTGATAAAGGGGGGGTTCAGATACTGTGCCTGCAGGAGACGCACCTGGATAAGGATTCAATTAAGATAATGATCCATAAAAAATTTCAGATACAGTTTCATTCCACTCACACCTCGTACTCAAAGGGGGTGAGTGTCTTGATAAAATCAGGGCTGGCCTTCTCCTGCAGCCAGAGTAAGGTGGATGTATTGGGCCGGTATATTTTTCTATATTGCACAATTGAGAACAGGAAATGTGTATTAGCTAATATTTATATTCCTCCCCCTTTTGGGAGGGAGGTTTTGGATGACCTAACTGAATTTATGGCAGGCTTCTTAGGGGTCCCGGTAGTAGCGGTCGGGGATTTCAACATGACCATGAACAATGAGACAGATAGGTTCCCATCAAAAAAGTTGGGTAGAGGAAAACCTAAGAGCCCCCTTTCTCAATATTGTGATGAAGTGGGATTGATGGACATCTGGAGAGAGAGGCATCCCGAGGTGAGACAATACTCCTGTCACTCCAGGACACATGCCACCCTGTCCAGGATAGACCTAGTGTTGGGCAAGGAGGAATCGCTAGACATGGTAGAAAAAATAGTCTACGAGCCAAGGGGGATTTTGGACCACTCGCCAGTGTTGATTGACCTAAAGGGTGAGAGAGGCCTTAACAAGGGCGACTGGAAGGTAAATCCCTTTTGGCTCGAGATTATCGAGGACGCGGGCACTGTAGTGGAGAAGCTGGCGGAGTTTGCAGATTTGAATATAGGCACTGCTCCATTAGGGATAGTTTGGGATGCCCTGAAGGCTTTTCTCCGGGGGATCCTGATACAAAAAATATCCTATACTAAGAAAAAATCACAGATAGAAGAACTAAAAGTTCTAAAAAGGAGAGGGTTAGAAGGGCAGAAGAACGGTATGTTGAGGCACCGACCCTATCCAGATATGAGGAGTGAGTAGAGAGGCAAAATGAGTATAGCAGAACGGTGATGGAAAAGATGGGGTGGAAAAAGCTACTTCAAAAACGGAGGTTTGCCTGTGAGGGGAAGTGTGTGGGGAAGACTTTGGCACTGATTATCAGGGCCAATGGCCTTCCAAATTACATACCAGCAATTGAAGGAAGAGAGGGAATAATAAAAAACACTAACCCAGAAATATTAGAAGAGTTTAGAGAATATTTTAAAAATCTATATAGTTCGGCACAGGTAGACGTGACGGGAGAAATTAAGGTTTTTTTTGGACAGCTTAAGTTAACCCCGCTTGCGAAAGAGGATCGGGAAATGTTGGAGGCCCCTCTGACACTAGTAGAGTTACAAAGGGTTGTGGCAGATATGGCTAACCAGAAAGCCCCTGGCACCGATGGTTTACCCATAGAAATTTTCAAAAGGTATGGGGATTTTTTGCTCCCCATGCTTTTGGAAGTACTAAACGGCACTAAGAAGGACGGTAATTTACCTGCGTCTATGACAGAAGCTATCATAATAATGTTGCTGAAGGAGGGGAAAAATCCGTTAGAAGTGGCATCATACAGACCGATATCATTATTATGTTCGGACGTGAAGATTCTGGCAAAGGCCCTGGCAACAAGGCTAAAGAAAATAATTTCAAAATTAATTCATATAGATCAAACCGGGTTTATTCCGGACAGAGCTACAAGTACGAACATAAGACGAGTATATTTAAATCTGCAGATTCCCACAGTAAACAGTGGTAAGAGAGCGCTCCTCTCGTTAGATGCAACCAAGGCATTTGACTGCCTGGAGTGGCATTATATTTGGAAGGTGCTGGCGGAATTCCAATTTGGCCCAAGCTTCGTTCATTGGCTGAGTCTTTTATATGACAAGCCAAAAGCAAAGATCAGAGTAAATGGAGAATGTTCAGATTGGTTCCAATTAAGAAGGGGCACCAGGCAGGGGTGTCCTTTGTCACCCCTCTTGTTCGCTCTGGCAATGGAGCCACTGGCTGCGGCTATAAGGGCGTCTCAGGAGGTTCAGGGGTTTAAAAGAAGGAGGGGAGAGGAGAAAATAGCAATGTACGCGGACGATATTTAGCTGTTCTTAGGGGACACACAGGACTCAATAAGAACTGCCATGGGGATAATTGAGGATTTTGGCCAATTTTCCGGGTTAAAAATGAATTGGGAAAAGTCAGCAATTTTACCCATAGACCCCCTGACGGAGCCCCTTCTGTACCAAACCCCACAAATTAAGGTAGTGAATCAGTTGAAATACCTGGGGATTAACATCTCAAGGGATCCAGAACAATATATCGCAGAAAACTTAGTCCCATTAATGAGAAAACTTAAACAGAAATGTCGGGTGTGGGGACGATTGCCTCTGTCGGTCGCCGGGCGCTGTAATCTGATAAAAAATGGTTTGGATGCCGCAAATTCTATATATTTTACACAACTCTCCTGTTTGGATCACTAAACGCTGGTTTAACAAAATGGATAGCCTATTTAGAGAGCTGATCTGGAAGGGTGGGGTAGCAAGAATCGGCTTGCAGACGCTCCGGCGACCGGGAGAGATGGGCGGATTGGGAGTGCCGGATCCGGGATGCTACTTTTTGGCATCACAGGTCCAGCATATAGGAGGGTGTAACAGGCCCAGGAAATGGGTAGCGAGGAACAGTGTACTATTAAACGACACTAACCATGATACTATAGTAGGAGCGCTGGAGGCGGACTCCTTTGATACTAGATGTCCCACCATCCGGTTGATGGTCAAGAGTTGGACTAAGGTTAAAAAAAACATTGGGATATGTGGATTTCTCTGAGTTTTCCCCATTGTGGGAAAATAGCAAGCTTAAGGAGTTAAAAATAATGGGGAAGATTGAGGAATGGGATCGGCAGGGCATCCATTTTCTATCACAGCTGTATAAAGCTGGGAAATTAAAAACATTCCAGGAGCTAGTGGTTGAATTTGCAATCCCCAATCGATCATTCTACAGATACTTGCAATTAAGGCATGCCCTAGACGCACAATTTAACGGCAAGGAGCCATTATGGAGCGATATGATCTCTCTTAGAAAGCTGGTCGATGCAGATTCCACGAAAGGCTTAATTTCAGATATGTGCAGTAGTCTGAGAGGTTCGGTCCAGGGGGTCAGGGCGGCAGACAAAAATAGGAAGAAATGGGAGGAGGAGGTTGGGTCAATGTCGGACAGGCAATGGGAGTATGTTTTATCATCTGGACCTAGGGTCTCCCTCTCTCCATCACAGGCAGTGTCTCATTTATATCTGATATATAGGGCGTATTTTACGCCCCTAAAGATGTTTAGGATGGGGAGGAGGGTAGACGCGGGGTGCCAGAGGTGTGGAGGTGAGAGGGGAGATCTGTTTCATATGTTCTGGCGTTGCCCCAAATTGTACAGATATTGGAAACGTATAGTGGACAGGATTAATGCCATTTTCAAGACATCACTGAGCATGGGTGCCAGGACCTGTCTTTTGGGCCTGATGGAGGATCAACAGCCCGCGAGGGATATACAAACCGCAATAGTTAGGTGCCTGTTTCAAGGGAAAAAGCTTATAGCTAAGAACTGGCAGAGTAAAGAACCCCCGACGTTCGAGGAATGGGTGAAGGAAGTAAAGGAGGAAGTCAGTAGAGAGAAATATATATATATAAGAAAAGAAGTAATTATAAAAAATTTGAGAAAATATGGAGGCTTTGGGTGATGTGGGAGGAGCATAGAATGAATGGCGGTGTGGGAGAATGAGGTATAGGAGGATTGGGGGGAAGGGAGAGGGAGGGGGTTGTATAGGTGGGGGCAGGGGGGTGGTAAGGGGGAAAAAGGGAAAAACTTTCGAACATCTCTTTGATAAAGGAGGGCATTTTATGGACGATCATTTTCTTTGCGTTCTATGTGGATTACTGTACAAATGTGATAAATTTAAGGACTGTGTAGATGCTGGATATGTCAGTCCCGGTTCATGTCTGGATCTGTTGTTTTTAATGTGAATTTTTTCAATAAAAAAGGATTTAAGTGAATTTTGTTTGAACACAACTTGCAGTGGTTCAGAAATTAGAAGGACTAAAACAATGTAGTACATAAAAGAGTCAGTAGTTCCTGCCTTCATCTATTACTTTTCTAACTTTCTTTTTAATATTAACACTTTCTTTTTAATATTACAAACAAACACTTTGTAACTGGCTGTATAGGACTCTATTTGCAAGCAATGTAGCCAATTCAAGCATGACCTATGTTAGGTGGGCATGCAGGCAGGTTGCCTACAGTGTTGTGTATTAGTTAGGTAGTTGGTTAGCCCAGCCTGGGGAAAGGGTTAACTTTTAGTGTGGAGTTCCTGGGCTTTTTGGTCTTGGGCTGGCCTTCCCTGTGTGATACATAAATAGAAGGAAGGTCTGGCTCTGAGAGCAGCTTCTGAGTCCAGCAGGAGCTTGAAAAGAAAGAAGCACAACAGTACAGGGAACCAGAGAACCCAAGAATCAGAATGTGATGAACCAGTGTTCCGGTGGACACTACAAGGCCTTGGACAGGATCTTGGACTGGGCTTTGGACTAGCACCTGAAAAAAGGTATGCCTGGGCAGCCACCTAGTCAGTTTAGGCTCTGGACTTTGTTATGTTCATTGTTTGTTTTGCCATGAGAAGTAAAGTAAAAGTTGCCAAACAGTTCTAAGCCTGGTCTGAAGTCATTCAAAGGGGTGCATGATGATATTTCTGGCGTATGAAGGAACAGGGTAAGTAAAGCACAGGCGGATATGAAGCAAGCCAAAACAAAAAGGTTTATTCAGCAAGACAAGCAGGAAAAAGAATGTGGTTGCTATGGGTAACCAAGAACTAGTGCAAGGTACATTGCAGTCAGTCATAAAGCATGAGACCTGGTGTAAGTGACATCACAAGCAAACAAAAGATTTCCCAGTACTCCTTAAAAGGCACAGGGATGTACGTGACACCCAGCAAGGGTTTTTGCGTCCCAGTTCCTTTAATGAGTGGGCTCCCTCCAGGCACACCTGCCCTATACTATCCTACTGCTATATGTGCTCCAACTTAGAATACTCTGGAAATGTATAGAGTTAGGACTGCAGTTTGCAGAGGAGCCTTGACGTGGGCACTGCAGCTTATGCACATATTTGCAAATGTGTGCAAACAAAACGCTCTGTTTTTAATGTAAATTGTTAGACGGGTCAATTTGGTTGTTTCGCAGGCTGGCTGGCAAATGTTCTGTAAAATCTTTTGTTTGTGATGTGCATTGCCCTTCCATGTGAACGTTACTGTAAAGGCTAGTTCTAGGTTGGGGTGGTTGCCACTGTACAGATGGTATAGGTGACAGGTGAAAAAAAATAACTTACAGCACCAATCTCTGCTGGAGACAGAATAATAATGCCAACGTGTAAAAGCATAAAAGAAGAAAATTCAATTGTTAAAATATGAAAAAAATAAATATCTCCAGCAGAGATTGGTGCTTTAAATTTTTTTATTTTTCTTTTACACCTTATATGGTTGATTGCTTAACATATACAGCGGGTAAAAAGTATTGAACACGTCACTATTTTTCTAGGTAAATATATTTCTAAGGTTGCTATTGACATGAAATTTTCACCACATGTCGCTAACAACCCAATGCAATCCAAACATACAAAGAAACCAAAAAAATGCATTAAGAAATTAAGTTATGTGTAATAAAATGGAATGAGACAAGGAAAAGTATTGAATATGCATTTAATACTTCATACAAAATCCCTTGTTGGTAATGACAGCTTCAAGACGCCTCCTGTATGGAGAAACTAGTCACATGCATTTCTCAGGTGTGATTTTTGCCCATTCTTCCACACAGTCTTCAAATCTTGAAGGTTCCATCTCCAAACTTCACTGTTGGTATGGGGGTGTTTTTGGAGTGATGTGCAGTGCCATTTGACCTCCAAACATGGTGTGTATTATGGCATCCAAAGAGTTCAATTTTGGTCTCATCTGACCAGACTATATTCTCCCAGTGTTTCACAGGCTTGCCTAAATGTTGTGCAGCAAACTTTCAACAACCTTCAACATGTTTTTTTCTTCAGCAATGGAGTCTTGCGTGGTGAGCGTGCATACAGGCCATGGCGGTTGAGTGCTAATTCCAGATCTTTCTGAAGCTCTCTGAAGTGGTCCTTGGCTCTTGGACAACTCTTCTGATAATTCTTTTTCTCCTCTGTCAGAAATCTTGTGAAGAACACCTGGTCGCGGCCAGTTTATGGTGAAATGTTCTTTCCACGTTTGGATTATGGCCCTCAACAGTGCTCAATGGAACATTCAGAAATCATTCTGTAACCAATGTCATTAGTATGTTTTGCAACACTGAGGTTACAAAGGTCTTGAAAGAGCTCTTTGCTTTAACCATCATGAGATGTTTCTTGCATGACACCTTGGTAATGAGACACCTTTTTAGGGCCATAAGTTGAGACTTAACCAGCTGATATTAATTTGCACTTAGAAGGGGCAGGATTGCTTTCTTAATACTAATTTCATACTAAATACTGATTTCAGCTGGTTTCTTGGCTTTCAAAGCCCTTTGTACCTCTCTTTCTTCAAGTGTTCAATACCTTTTCCCTGTGTCATTCCATTTTATTACACATAGCTTATTTTCTGAATGTATTTTTTTTTGGTTTCTTTGTATGTATGGATTTCATGGGTTGTTACCAACATGTGGTGAAAATGTCATGTCAATAGCACCTTTAGAAGCATATTTACCTAGAAAAATGGTGACATGTTCAATACTTATTTTACCCACTGTACATGCTCTCCAGTCATCATTTTTTGCATTCTTTTTTTATCCTTTTAACATCTAGATTTTTCACCTTTTGGTGCATTATTTCAGCTTCTTAGGGATTCCATGCTGGGATGGGCTATGTCTACATTTTTCATATTGAGTAGTACATACCACAGGCTAAGTAAATGTTCATTCTCATCTAATGCCCCGTACACACGGTCGGACTTTGTTCGGACATTCCGACAACAAAATCCTAGGATTTTTTCCGACGGATGTTGGCTCAAACTTGTCTTGCATACACACGGTCACACAAAGTTGTCAGAAAATCCGATTGTTCTAAACGCGGTGACGTAAAACACGTACGCTGGGACTATAAATGGGGCAGTGACCAATAGCTTTCATCTCTTTATTTATTCTGAGCATGCGTGGCACTTTGTCCGTCGGATTTGTTTACACACGATCGGAATTTCCGACAACGGATTTTGTTGTCGGAAAATTTTATATCCTGCTGTCAAACTTTGTGTGTCGGAAAATCCGATGGAAAATGTGTGATGAAGCCTACACACGGTCGGAATTTCCGACAACAAGGTCCTATCTCACATTTTCCGTCGGAAAATCCGACCGTGTGCACGGGGCATATGTGTAACGAATGGGATGACCTCTATGTCTTCATGATAGACTTAATGAATATTGTGTTTATATTTAGACTTGGACATTATATCCCCTGATGAAGATTCTGGATGAAATAAAACACGTTGGGGTTCAAACATTTGTCCTTTGGTCATCTGTTGTGATGATAGATCATGATCCCAATAGGACTATGTATTTTTAATGTTGCTATATTTGTGGGTGTGCTTTTTAATGTATGTTAAATAAACTCATTATATTTTAAACATTTTTGTTGTGTGCCATTGAAGTACCAACCTGTTAACAAAAAGTTTTTCTGATATGATCAAACTAATTAAGTTGTACTCCAACCAAAACTTTACTTTAACCACTTGCTGACCGCCTTATAGCAGTTTTACCGCTACAGGGCTGAAGCTCTGCGCAGGATCAAGTGTATATATGTAATCCTGCACTACCATCTGCAGGGGGCACGCGTGGGCCGCTTCTGCTGCGATTATTTACAGCAGAAGCCGATCTACGGGTGTCGGGCACTTGATGTCCTCTGACACCTGCCAATCCTTGGTAAACCACACAGAACGGGGATCTGCCTATGTAAACAAGGGGTGGGGAGGGATGGGTTCTGTGTTCCTGCAGGGACTAGAATCTATCTCTCCCCCCCAGTGAGAGCACCACACTGTATACACAAATACACTGGCTAGGCACAAAGTTAACGCTTTAATTGCCCCTGATGTTTAACCCCTTCCCAGCCAGTGTCAGAAGTGTCAGTGTCTGATTGTCTGCTGCAATATCGCAGTCCCGCTAGAAGTTGCTGATCGCCGCCATTACTAGTATTTGAAAAAATTAAAATAAAAAATACAAATTCCATAAATATATACCATAGTTACTAGACACAATAACATTCACATAAACCAATCAATAAATGCTTATTGGGATTTTTTTTTACCAAAAACCATGTAGCAGAATACATATTGGCTTAAATTTATGAAGAATTTAGTTTTTTGTTTTTTTAAAGAAAAGATTGGATATGTTTTATAGCAGAAAGTAAATACAGTTTTTTTTTTTTTCAAAATTGTCAGTTTTTTGTTTATATCGCAAAAAAAAAAATAAAAACGCAGTGGTGATTAAATACCACCAAAAGAAAGTTCTATTTGTGGGAAAAAAAATGACATACATTATATTTGGGTACAGCGTTGCATGGCCGTGCAATTGTCAATTAAAGTAACGCAGTGCTCTATCGTAAAAAAATGGCCTGGTCATGAAGGGGGGGGGGGGGTAAATCTTCAAGAGGACAAGTGGTTAATTTGGACAAACCTGGGAAGCGTAAGAAATCCTACTACAAAATCAAAGGTCACCACAATAGCCAGGTTTTGTACAGTGCATGGTCATGAGGGCACCCAAACTTGTTTACAAGTAAACACACCTGATTGATGGCTCATTTTCATCCCTGACACTCTGATGTTTCCATAAGTTGCCATTCAATACCAATGCTGTAACACAACCACTGTACTATCTCTCTAATGTAATGAATGCTGCTAAGACATGAAGTTGGATGAGCTTATGTGGACCCAAGTAACTTCATACAGAGGGATTGAAATAGACTTTCTCCCAAAGCATGAGTGCACTGGAAAGAGAAATGCCCTTGTTGACACCAGAGAATGCAGTAAATGGGAATGTTATAAGAATGCTATGCATTTTGCCCTTTACTTCTTTCATCATAGCAGTGGTAGAGTATTGTAATGCGTCAGCCATTAAATAATGCAGAAAGTTTGGAGGTTGGAGTTTGTAAACCTATAAAGTCTGAAGAAAGGATCCAAGTTATCTCGAAAACTTGCATTTTTAATAACGTAAAGCAGAACTAAAGCCCACAATACTCACCTCCCCTTCAACTGTCCAAGGGCTTTGGTGTCATCTTCTACCCGGCTTCTTTCGGGTCCTGGGCTGTGCTCATCTTCATTAGCCTGCACATGTGCAGGAGTTCAGTCATCCTAGCACACAAAATTTGTGGCGGAATGTAAACAGAGCTGCACATTCTAAAGAAGTCTGTAAACAGGAAGGTAGGTCTGTTTTCTTGCAGAAGAGACATTGGAGGTGCAAAAAGCAAATGGTGTAACCATAGGTTAAGGACCCATTGTGAAATCATTATGTGATACACTAGCTGTCTAAAATGCAACTTAACCCTTTCATGACTAGGCCTATTTTTGAAATTTGGTGTTTACAAGTTAAAATCCATATTTTTTGCTAGAAAATTACTTAGAACCCCCAAACATTATATATTTTTTTTTGTGCAGAGAATCTAGAGAATAAAATGGAGATTGTTGCAATATTTTATATCACACGGTATTTGTGCAGCGGTGTTTTAAACGCAAATTTTTGGAAAAGGGACACTTCCACGAATTTTAAAAAATCCAAACAGTAAAGTTACCCCAATTTTTTTGTATAATGTGAAAGATTATGTTACGCCGAGTAAATAGATACCAAACATGTCAGGCTTTATAATTGCACGCACTCGTGGAATGGCGACAAACTATGGTAGCTATGAATTTCCATAGGCGACGCTTTAAATTTTTTTTTACGGTTACCAGGTTAGAGTTACAGAGGAGGTCTAGGGCTAGAATTATTGCTCTCACTCTGACGATCGCGGCGATACCTCACATGTGTTATTTGAACACCGTTTACATATGCGTGCGCGACTTCCGTATGCGTTTTCTTCGCTGCGCGAGCTCGCGGGGACGGGGACGCTTTAAAAATTTTTTTTTTTATATATTTATTTTATTTATTTTTATACTTAAAATGGTTTTTTTTAACTTTTATTGCTGTCACAAGGAATGTAAACATCCCTTGTGACAGTAATAGGTGGTGACAGGTACTCTTTATGGAGGGATGGGTGGTCTAAAAGTCATGACGTCGCTTCCGCGTTTACATTGAGAAGGCTGGAACGAAGCCGCCCACGGCTTCGTTCCAGCCCGCCCACAGCCGCCGGAGGCAGACGATTGGACACCGGGTCTCCCGATCGCACGGGAGGCCTGGTAAGAGCGGCGGGAGGCGGCGGGAGGGGGGGATGTCCCCTCCCGCTCCTCCGGTATAACAGCCAAGCGGCTTTTAGCCGCATCGGTTGTTATATACGGGTAGCCGATCGCCCGCTCGACACAACGGTACCGGGATGATGCCTGCAGCTGCGGGCATCATCCCGGTATAACCCCGGAAAGCCGAGTACGCAGATGTGCGTACGGTCGGCGGGAAGGGGTTAAAGTGTATCACTAAAGGCCCATACACACGATCAGATTTTTTTATAACAACGGTCCGACGGACCTGTTTTATCGGACAATCCGACCCTGTGTATGCTCCATCGGACAATTGTTTTCGGTTTTACAACAGACAAATGTTCGCTGTGCATGTTCTCAAACTTTCCGGCAACAAATGTCCGATGGAAGATAATCCGATCGTGTGTACACAAGTCCATAGGACTAAAGTCCAAAGTACAAACACGCATGCTCAGAACCAATGCTAAAAATCAGACAAAAGCAGAAGTTTCCCAAGGGGTGGCGGTAAAGAGCTGAAATACCACATGATTTGGGGAATGTTGGCTGAAAAAGTTCTGTAGTGTGTATGCAGAACAAGTTCACGGCCAACGCCCCTTCGGACAAAACTCCACAGAAAAGTCAAATGGAAGTCCGATCGTGTGTATGAGGCTTAAGAAAAAACTTTTTTTCAGATTTGGACAGAGTGGGGAAAGAATCCACCTTCTGTTGTGTACCCGCTGGGAAGACTCGCCCCTCTATTTGTACTGGTGTCTAGAGGTCGACCGATATGGGTTTTTCTCTGGCCGATGCCGATATTTAGAAATCGCGGTGGCCGATGGCCGATATGTGATGCCGATTTTTTTTTTTCCTTTCTTTTTTCCCTTCATCTCATAAAATCTAACAGTTAAACCCCTTTCACACTGGGGCGTTTTTCAGGCGCTTTTGGGCTAAAAATAGCGCCTGTAAAGTGCCTGTAAAACGGCTCCCCTGCAGTCTCAGTGTGATATCCCGAGTGCTTTCACACTGAGGCGATGCGCTGGCAGGATGTAAAAAAAAGTCCTGCAAACGGCATCTTTGGAGCGGTGTATACCGCTGCTCCACTACTCCTGCCCATTGAAATGAATGCGCACCGCTGCCGAAGCGCCTGCAAAGCGTTTTGGCAGCGGCGCTTCAGGGGCGCATTTAACCCCTTCCTCGGCCGTTAGCTGGGTTATAAGCGCCCCGCTAGCAGCCGAATAGAGCTCTAAAATGACGGTAAAGCGCCGCTAAAACTAGCAGCGTTTTACCATCAACGCATGCCCGCTCCAGTGTGAAAGCAGCCTTAAGTAATACAGAAATTTTTTTTCATTTAAACATTAAACAAAACAAACCTTCAATCAGTTCACTTGTATGTATAATTTAAAAAAAAAAAAAAAATATCTTAAATAATAAATACACAAAAACAGGTAATCAAAACTTTTGGATGAAAAAAAATGGGCTAACTTTACTGCTTAGGTTTTTTTTTTAAATTCATTACTGTATTTTTTTTTTTTAAATTGCGTTTGAAAGACCGCTGCGCAAATACCGTGTGACATAAAATATTGCAACAATCACCATTTTATTCCCTAGGGTCTCTGCTAAAAAATATATATATAATGTTTGGGGGTTCTAAGTGATTTTCTAGCAGAAAATACAGGATTTTTACCTGTAAGCAACAAGTGTCAGAAAAGATTTAGTCTTTAAATGGTTAAACTGAGAACTTCTACACACGGAGTTCAGTCTATTGATAAAAAGAACCTGAAAGATACAAATGTATCTTCTTATCAGACTTGGCAGGCTGCCCAGAGGAGGAGAGAATCCTCTCCACAGATAACTTCAGGAAACTTGCATTAACTTCTATTACAGAAGTCATTTGCAAGTCACGGCTGAAGTTATAATCGGCCTTTTTTATCAGCACAATCGATGCCGATTAAGTAAAAAAACGCCAAATATCGGCCGATATATCGGTCGACCTCTACTGGTGTCTACAGGAAAGAAAGGGGTAAATTAAAAATTTTAGAGTTTCCCCCAGAAAAAAAAAGGTAAGGGAGTATTTTCCAATGGGGACTCCTGTCGGTGCACAGGCTCAGTGGTACACAAATAGCAAATATTACTTGTCCCCTACTCAATCCAAAACTGAAAAAAAAAGTTTTGGCAACTAAAGCAAGATTCAAAAATTATATGATGTCTAATTTAGAAAAAAACTTTTTGCAGAAATAAAGAAGTAACCTGTCTTTAGTCCCTCTACTAAAAGATGCAAACGACAAATTTAAAAACAGAATGGCTTGTATACACACACTGCTATATTTGAAAGATACAGAAAATGGGTAGTGGTAGTTTACAAGTGTGACAGCAAAAACCACTACTACTAAAAGGTATTGATGGATTTCAGTCACCATATCAAGTGTTTAGGTTCAGTGTTCACCTCCCAATCATTGCACGATCCCACTAAAATTAGATCAATCAGACGATAGTCATCATTCAAACTTTATACTTGAGTATGACTGTTTTAAATATACTGCTATACAGAGAAAGAGGGTTCTGGAGTGTAGGCCAAATTATTTCTATAATGATAAGATGCAGCTTGTCCATGTTTATCAGAACATCAGGAGAATCCTAATCCTATACCTTTACTGGTTTAGGCTGGGATGTGTTGGTACGCCTTTCTTGTCATTCCCTGTTCACTCAAAAGGTTTCCCAGGCTTAGCTGACCTAAATATCATCTGAAAAATAGTTCTAAGAAAGGGTGACAACATGCTGAGGGTAAAAGGAAAAGTTATAAATAGATTCTTTGTAAAGGCTACAGAATTCTTTCCATGCTCACCAGCAAGTGTATAATCCATATCAAATCCGAAGCACTTGATTTTTTCCATGGCTAGACTTCTGTTCACAAAGACCCTGGAGGACAAAAAAAGAAAATTACACATGAGATGATTGGATGAGGTGATGTGACCTTATTAACTGTTCATGGAAGCAACTGGCAGTCAGGATATTATTTCCTCCTGGGCTGATAACTGCTTTAGTGTCACTACCTCAAAACATAATTGTTAAGCGATCCTCAAAGGCATACCTTCCACAATTTGGAATACAATTATCAAGGAAACACAGCAAAATTGAATTAATGTAACAAACCGACTTGTTAGAGCCCAACTCTGGGTAATGCACATAAATTACCCTTGCAGCAGCAGCACCCCCCCCCCCCCCCCCTCCAAAATGGAAGGGGTAAAAGCTTGTTAAGTCTGTGGGAAGAGAAATAAGGTGTAATACTTACATTATACCTCGCTCCTGAAGACTTCGGCGCTCTCCTCTTCTCCCTGACGCACCAGGCTGTTTCTTGCAGTCCTTATGTATTACTGTGGGACTTCTGGCCTTGCATTGTACTTGATGAGGTAAGGCTCCCTCAGATGGAGGGAGCCTGCTGACACGAGGAGTATTTCAAGTATTACAGCTTATTCCTCCAAGATTTAACGGGCATTTATTTACCCCTTACAGTGCAGAAGGGGGCCCATTGCAAATTTGTGCCCCAAAGTAGGGCTATAGCAAAAGATTTCAGCTTTAGAAAATATGGTTTGTAACAGACTCTTTCATCTGTTCACATAATTTATTCCCAATTGTGAAAATAATAGTTTAATGAACACAGTACAAAAAAAAAAAAAAAAAAACCAACAACAACAAGCTTACAAATGCCATGTTAATTGCATTATAACTGTAATGCCATTTGTAGTCATCTTCAAAGTGGTAGTAAACTCCACTATTTTTTTTTTTTTTTTTAAATGGGCCCCCTGCAAGTTTGTGCCATAATTTGCTAGTATGCACTTTCAAATGAAGCTCTCCGGTGCTGTTTGAATGGCTGGGTCACGATGACATCACTCCAGCGCGCAAGTCACCATTGCAAAATGGGACTCTTTTCATTCTGCATGCCCTGAATGCAGAGCATACTGGGCATGCACAGTGACATCATGAGCTGGAGCCTATGTGAATATCTAAACAGTGTATGGTACTTATGATAAGCTTACCTGTAGGTACAAGTTTAGGTTTAGAGTTTACTCCCGCATTTAAAAAAGGTTTTAAAGTGGTTGTAAAGGCTAAAAGGTTTTTTTACCTTAATGCATTGTCTGCATTAAAGTAAAACGTCTTCCAAGTTTAGCCACACACCCCCTGACAGTCAC
Source organism: Aquarana catesbeiana (assembly GCF_042186555.1). NCBI lineage: Eukaryota > Metazoa > Chordata > Amphibia > Anura > Ranidae > Aquarana > Aquarana catesbeiana. The sequence continues at coordinate 90,824,548 of NC_133331.1, forward strand.
CAGCTCTCTGCTAAGGAAGCTCTGGGAACCGATTGCTCGGTTCTCAGTGTTCAAGCCGGTGGGGGACCGATGCTGCATCCACCTAGGTAAGTATGAATCTGACAGAAAAAACCTGACCATACTAAGCAGGAGAACACACCGTGGTCAGTTCTATAGCTATGCTGGGAACTCAGCCTGCTCTCCTCCAATGATCAGACTTGTCCTGACACGCCCCTCCCTGCACAGGCATTCATTACTGGAAAGATCAGTGTTCTCTTGTTTCTTCTCCTTCAGCTTTTATGCAGCTGGGAACAGAGGGAATGTGATCACTTATAAAAAAGTGAAAAAAAAAGGTATTTATACAGCTGTGCTCATAGGTTTACATACCCTGGCATTTATGATTTCTTTGCCATTTTTCAGAGAATATGAATGATAACACAAAAACTTTTCTTTCACTCATGGTTATTGTTTGGCTGAAGCCATTTAGACCCCTTTCACACTGGGGCGGTTTGCAGGCGGTATTGCGCTAAAAATACCGCCTGCAAACCGCCCCTAAACAGCCTCCACTGTTTGTTCAGTGTGAAAGCCCGAGGGCTTTCACACTGAAGCGGCGCGCTGGCAGGGCGGTGAAAAAAGTCCTGCAAACCGATTTTTTGGAGCGGTGAAGGAGCGGTGTATTCACCGCTCCTTCACCGCTCCTGCCCATTGAAATCAATGGGACAGCGCGGCTATACCGCGGCAATACCGCGGCTATAGCCGCGCTGTACAAGGGATTTTAACCCTTTTTCGGCCGCCAGCGGGGGTTAAAACCTCACCGCTAGCGGCCGAATATCGCTGCAAGAACGACGGTACAGCAGCGCTAAAAATAGCGCTGTTGTACTGCCGACGCCCCCACCGCCCCAGTGTGAAAGGGGCCTTATTATCAAGCAACTGTGTTTACTCTTTTTAAATCATAATAACAACAGAAACTACCCAAATGACCCTGATCAAAAAGTTTACATACCTCAGTTCTTAATACCGTGTATTGCCCCCTTTAACATCAATGACAGCTTGAAGTCTTTTGTGGCATTTGTGGATGAGGCTCTTTATCTTCTCAGATGGTAAAGCTGCCCATTCCTCTTGGCAAAAAGCCTCCAGTTACTGTAAATTATTGGGCTGTCTTGCATGAACTGCACATTTGAGATCTCCCCAGAGTGACTCAATGATATTGAGGTCAGGAGACTGAGATGGCCACTTCAGAACCTTCACTTTATTCTGCTGTAGGCAATGACAGGTCGACTTAGCTTTGTGTTTTGGATCATTGTCATGTTGGAATGTCCAAGTACATCCCATGCACAGCTTCCTGGCTGATGAATGCAAATGTTCCTCCAGTAATTTTTGATAACATACTGCATTCATCTTGCCAACAATTTTGACCAAATTTCCTGTGCCTTTGTATCTCACACATCCCCAAAACATCAGCGATCCACCTCCGTACCTTTCATCATAGGCCTTGTTGACTCCTCTCCAAATGTAGCGTTTATGGTTGTGGCCAAAAAGCTCAATTTTGGTCTCATCACTCCAAATCTCCAAATGACTTTGTGCCAGAAGGTTTGAGGCTTGTCTCTGTGCTGTTTAGCGTATTTTAAGCAGCATACTTTGTGGCATTTGCGTAGTAATGGCTTTCTACTGGCAACTCGACCATGCAGCCCATCTTTCAAGTGCCTCCTTATTGTGCATCTTGAAACAGTCACAACACATAGAGTGTGAGAGTCCTGTATTTCACCTGAAGTTATTTGTGGGTTTTTCCTGGCAGTTGTGGCTGAAATCTTAGTTGGTCTACCTGACCGTGGTTTGGTTTTAACAGAACCCCTAATTTTCCACTTCTTGATTAGAGTTTGAACACTGCTGATTGGCATTCTCAATTCCTTGGATATCTTTTTATACCCCTTTATATCCCTTCCCATTTTATACAGTTCAGCTAACTTCTCCCACAGATCCTTTGACAATTCTTTTGCTTTCCCCATGACTCAGAATCCAGAAACGTCAGTGCAGCACTGGATGAAAAATGCAAGGGTCTGTCAGGAGTCCAGAAACTCACTGACATTTTATACACACACACACACTAATTACAAGCAAACAGATCACAGGTGAGGATGGTTACCTTTAATAGCCATTCAAACCCCTTTGGGTCAACTTGTGTACATGTTATCAGGCCAAAATCACCAGGGTATGTAAACTTTTGATCAGGGCCATTTGATTAGTTTCTGTTGCCATTATGATTTAAAAAGAGTAAACCCAATCGATTGATAATAAACGACTACAGCCAAACACTAACCATGAGTGAAAGAAAAGCTTTTGTCATCATCATTCATATTCTCTGAAAAATGGCCAAGAAATCAAATTCTGCCAGGGTATGTAAACTTATGAGCACAACCGTATATACAGGGAGATTCATAGAGTATACAGTTTCCAGATGCTGTAAAACAGTAACAGTTGAAGAAGACACAGACCACAACTGCGAACCGTTGGGTAGATGTACTCATAAAAGTGTGTCCCGCTACGCGATAGCGCGTTTCTCACCTGAGTAGTCATTCAAAATGGCAGCATCTGCAGTGGAGAAGGAGTTTTGTGTTCTTGAATTGAGCAAAACGGAATCTGTAACTGTTGTGCAATGGTATTTTCAATCACGATTCAGAAAACCTCCAACCAGAAAATCTATCTACGATTGGCATAAAACATTTGAAACTATGGGCTGTTTGTGCAAACTTAAAAGTCCTGGACGACCGTGTGTATCGGTAGAAGTCGTCGATAGTGTTTGCGCCACCATTCAACGAAGCCTGGGAAAATCAACCCTGAGGATGAGTCGTGAAGTGCAGATTTCACAGCCCACTGTCTAGAGAATTTTCAGAAAGTAGTTGAAAATGATTCCATACAAAGTGCAGATGTTGCAAAATCTCACTGACCTTAACAAGACAAAAAACGCTTTAAATTTTGTGCCGAAATGCAGCATCATTTTGAAAGTAATGATTTTGCTGATCACTTCCTTTTCACCAATGCATTTCACGTGAGATGGTCAGGTAAGCAAGCAAATTGTTCGCTTTTGGGGAACAGAGAATCCCAGATTTACAGTGCAACACGTGCGAGATTCCCCTAAGGTAAATGTGTTCTGCGCTCTGTCCAAAAAGAAAGTGTACAGCCCCTTCATTTTTAATGAGAAAACTATCATGGGAGGCTCTTTTCTGGACATGTTAAGTCTTTGGTTGATGCCACAGTTGCAGGACGACAGTGACAACTTTATTCTCCAATTGAATGGTGCACCACCACACTGGTCAGGAGACATGCAACATGCAAGATTACCTCAATGAACATCCTCCTCACAATGGATTGGACGAGCCGCGGAGTACAACATGCCACTGATCCAATGGCCACCCAGAAGTCTTGACTTAACACCTTGTGACTTTTTCCTGTGGGGGTACATAAAGCACAATGTATTCACCCCTCCCCTACCGGTTGATCTAGCGGTGCTGAAACAGTGCATCACAGCCACGATCACTGCACTTGATTCAGATATTTTAACTCGCGTTTGGGCAGAAATGGATTACCGGCTCGATGTGTGTCGTGTGACTAAGGGTGCACACATTGTACATCTGTGACTGTTTTTTTAAAAAAACTGGAAACATTTCCCTACAATTCTGTTAGAGGTAACAAAATATATCTTACATTGTTCTCGTTTTATACTACGTTTAAACTGTATACTTATGAATCACACTGTATTTTTTCCTATCTATACACAAATGTTTTTCCTTTCATTTCGATTTTAAACTGAATGGGTCGTTTTACAAGGTGAACATTTACAACCACTTTAAAGAGGAGGTCCAGCCTCCTTCAGAAAAAATTCAAAGTCAACAGCTAAAAATACTGTAGCTGATGACTTTTAACTATATCCTGTCCAGGGATCCCGCGTTGTCGGCACCCCGCCCGATGTTTCCATCAGCTCTCGAGTGCTGCCGCCGCCATTGCTTGTAAGGGAAACAAGGATTACCCTACTGTCCCCTACTGCACATGTGCAGAGCGTGCTGCGCTTTGTGAATGGCCTGGTGGCAGGGGAAGGAGGAGGGGGCCACGGCAAAATCACCCGTAAGTGGGAGCAGGCACCTGTCAAAAACAGGTACCTCCCCAAAAGGTGCCAAATGTGGCACCAGAGAGGGTGGAGGAGGCAGATAAGTGGAGCTTCCAGTTTTGGATGGTGCTCCACTGTAAGGCAAATTTTTTTAAGCTTTGAATAAGGGGGGGTAGGGTTAGAACACCTCATAGGTTTCTACTGCTATCTGGACTTTATTAAAAGGATTTACCTTTACTTTTTGTCCCTGTAACAGTTTTACCAAACAGTGTTGAAAGTGAGAGAAAATCTGCAACACAGACAGAAATAAAAATACTAAAAAAAGTAAAAAAAGTGTTTTGTTCCGTCACTGTTGCAGTTGACGATTTACACTTACACTCTGCCTGGACAAGAAATCAAATCTCTGTAATGGAGCCCTGGGTAGCAGGAAAAACCCATCCCCACTCTATCTAAAGTAAAATAAAAATGTTTTGGCTCAACATACACCGTAATGATAGAAGTAGTAATCTGTTCATGCAGGCTTAAATTTTATAGGTGGAGGATCCAGGTTGTCAACTTGATGCTAGCCTGTGAGTGACTGAACTTCATATCATATGCAGCCAATAAACTCTGGACTCTTGTACTCCATATTTGTTTCAGATCAGTGACTCACCACCATACGAAAGTAGTCATCTGACACATTTGTATAACAGCTTGTCCAGTATACATTACATGGTAGGGATTATCAAATGTAAATGAATGGTCCATCCCCCTCTTGACTTTCCATTCTGAAAGTCAACCAGTGCCTTGCTAGCCTATGAAATATTTAGCATACGATATGTGTAAAATAATGTGAATGTGCTAAGGGAACAGGGTATTATAGTATTTTCCCATAAAAAACCAGAACTGATTGGTATTGTAATTTATTTTATAACCTATGCACAAGACCAAAAACATAGAATATTTTTCTTAAATAAATCCATACTTAGAATTTAACCAAGTAAAGACCACTCAGCTAAAATGCACCAGGCAGAGTTTGCAAGGATACAGATAACACAGAAAGGGAATGACTTTGATGACACAGGGGAATATACAAGCTTTCCATAAGAGCAACTGCGGATTCTGATTTGTAACAGATATCAGAGGCATGTCTGGCACAAAGGGTAAATAGGTGCAGGATGATGCAAGGTTTTCAGTTGCTTCAACAGAAGCTAAATAAATACTGCAAACATTTGCCAACATGGAGAAGGAAGAATGACTGGGAATTTTTTTGAGCCAATGAACGATATCATATTAGGTTATGTAGGACCCATCAATACAGGTTTCCATAGACACAGATATAATATATTGTATGCTCTAGTGTAAACATATGGTACCTAGTGCTTTGTTAGGAGTTTGTTACCCCTCTGCTGCTATGTGAGAAGTAACTTGTTAATTCAATACAATGTGATTCTTCATCTACAAAAGGTGTGAGGGTGAAAGATATTCTAGCGGTAAGTGAAGACACACATCCGATCAGCGCTCTCAGCCAAGGGATGAAAGCACTGGCCGGTGTGTTCTGGCAGGGAGGGGGGCATCCCCCTGCCAGAATACAATAGCTCAGCGGGGAGATCGCTGTACTAAAATTGGTTAGTACAGCTGCTCCTCCCGAGCTCTCTCGTTTCTTATATTGTTCAGTCCGTGAGCAAAGCAAAAAATAAATAAATAAATAAAAAAAAGAGTGTGTACTAGGCTTAAAGTGGTTGTAAAGGCAGACGGTTTTTTTATCTTAATGCATTCTATGCATTTGGATAAAAAACCTTCTGTGTGCAGAAGCCCTCCTCAGGCCCCTAATGCTTACCTGAGCCCCATCTCGATCTAGTGATGTTGCACAAGAGGCTCGGCTGTCCTCATTGGCTGAGGCAGCAGCAGGGCACCATTGACTCCCGCTGCTGTCAAAGTGAGTAAGCCAATGAGAAGGGCGGGGACAGGCTGCAGCTCTGTCTGAATGGACACAAAGAGCAGTGGCTTGTGTGCCCCCATAGCAAGCTGCTTGCTGTGGGGACACTCAACAGGAGGGAAGGGCCACAGAAGAGAAGTATCTGTGCTGCTCTGTGCAAAACCACTACACACAGAGCAGGCAAGTATAACATGAAGGATCAAGACTTTAGTATCATTTTAAATTGTAGCTTTAATGGCCAGATCAATATGGTTTATGGAAACTAATATTTTTTAATATAAGCTAAGCACAGACACTGAAAAAGGCACCTAGACATTAACCCCCCCCCCCCCCCCCCCCAAAAAAAACCTGCAAGATAAAAAGGCATAATGAGCTCATTATGAAATACCTTAGAACGATGCCCTGAAGTGCTACTCGCTCTCCGCTCCCACGGCTGAAATCTTTCACCAGAGTGACTTCCAGGTACCAGCGATGTGATTGGCCAGAGCCGCGATGATGTCACTCCCAGAGCCACTGGTCACGGCACGGGCCCTGAAAAAAAGGGCACCAGCAGGCCATTTCTTCAGTGCGCATGCGCCGATGACATCGGCAGCAGAGTATATAGTGAATATCTCCTAAACTGTGCAAGTATAGGAGATATTTACAGTACCTACCGGTAAGCCTAATTATAGGCTTACCGGTAGGTACAAGTGGTGTAACAGAGTTTACAACCACTTTAAAAAGAGATGCATGGCCAAGGATTTTTTGGCCATACTATTGTGGGTTAAAGGAGTACACCGACTTTGTTCTCCTGTGATCCAAAGTCAGCTGATAGCTATTACCCACTATCAGCTGACAGTCGGCCTGCTCTAGACTTTGGAATTCTCCCAAGAATATTGTCAGCATCTACTGGGCTGCCTGACTGACAGCTGTCTCCACCTCCCAGCATGCGGCTGAGAGCCAGAGGCGTCTGCACCCTCCTTAGTACACGCTGGAGAATGGTGACTGACAATCACAGCTCTTTACTTAGAGCAGACAGAGCTAAGCGATCAGTGGTCATGTGATTGCTCAGTTCTTGGTCTAGTGTTGACGTGGGACAGCAATGCTACAGCATGGAGAGGAGTATGTAGATCTCATGAGCCCATACTTATGCTTTAAGAAGAAAACTATTATAGCATGCAAACTGATCACAATGTTTCAATGCAAGAAAGCGTATGTTCTAGAAGTGTTTGCTATTATATGGTCACATCATTCCTATCTCAAGAAAGAGCAAGCTATCAGGTGAAAATTCCAACTGTCCTACTCTCCCCTATGGTTCCAAGTGCATGTTGTAGTCACAGGCATCCCAGCCCATGGACTAATTAATTACCGTCTGAATTTCAGGTATCAGAACACAGTAATCTGATATATAGCGAACACAGTAAAAAGTAACTCCACTTTTGTTGAGGAAAAAAAAAAAAAAAAAAAAACAACATTTCCCTCTGGGCGATTTATGTACATTGCAAGAATTTTAACAAACTTTGTTGCAGATTCAGCCATTCTGAAGAAATCGCTGTTTGTTTACCCGTGTCCATTTATTTGATATTTTTCTGAAAGTGGAGTTATCCTTTAAATCCTACCACTTCCAGGTCTTTGCCATTTCATATTCTTCTTCTTTAAAAAGGTTAAGGGGGGAATTTGTTTACAGTGGAGAACATCTGTAGTTTTTCCTCACTTATCACATCGTAGACTTAATGAATGATTTACACAGATTACACAGTAATTTGTTTTGGTGTTATAAACAGAAAAGGTCATCCCACAATATGGGTAAATTAGTTTTATAGCTACTGTGGCCTTGCATGTAATGAGGTCACCAGGGGCATGCTGTATAGTGAAATATCTAGTAAAATTAAGTGTAAATATTCATGTTTTAATAAAAATTGTACTTGAATGCAAATCTTTCACATGTACAATGTCATGCGACAAATTAAGACATGAAAAATTGTAGCATTGCAGAAATTCCTGTACTGCTTAGGAGAAAAGCTGTAACTTGAAAACCTTCCACAGTTTCATGTTGCAATGTATCAACGAGGTATTAACTGCTTGTGTGAAGCAACTGTAAGTACACTTAGAGCTGGTTCACATAGGTGCACGGGCCGGGTTCAGTACGATTTCTCAAAGGAGTCTGGTGCGTTTCGATTCATCGGTTTAGGTGCAAATTTGTTAGGTGTATGACACTTGAAATAGTACCTGCACCGGACTGAAAATCATACAGGACTTTAATGAAAAATGCACTGCAGCCGGCCCGCACATATATGAACTGGCTCCATAGAAAGCCGGTTTGATTCACATGTCTTGCGAATTGGATGCAGTTCAATGCGCATCCAATTTGCATATTTGTGAACAGAGGGACTATTCACACCAGCCGCTGCGTTAAAACTGATCACAGATCATTGCATCGCTCTGTCCACTTTTTTTTTTTAATTTCAATAAGTTCCTTTTGGCCACTACAAGATGTAAGGCGCACATGGTGTGAATGGGCCCTTAAAGATAAGGTGTAATGTGAAGGCGTGGCCTGGACAGCAATGTGAGAGGACGTGTGTGACCGGAGCTCCGCTTGTGGCGATCCTTCTACCCTCATCCTGCACCTAAAATCGGCCTGAAACTCACCCAAACTCTGTCTATCGGCTGCGCAGACATACCGGATCATGTCCCCTCCAAAGAGAAACACCGCTGCCTCCTTTTCCCTGGATAGATACCGGAGGACGGAGCGGGACACAGAGGAGCAAGATGGCGCCGCGCCAGCAACACACGCGGCACCCCCCTCAGATCCAACAGAAGACGGAACGGCTAAGGTACTGGAAGCTATTTCACTATGCCAGACTACCCTAACGTCTAAAATTGAGGAAGTTAAGGTGGACATATCTCTTATGAGACATGATATGACTAAACTAAGGGAGAGGGTCACTGAAGCTGAGACCAGGATAGGGCGGGCGGAGGACATTTTACATCCTTTGCAGCATTCTTATGAGGACTTGCAGAGACAGATGCAGCAACTTGCACAGAAGCATGATGACCTTGAGAACCGGTCTCGCAGATCCAGTCTGCGATTTATTGGCCTGCCTGAGGGCGCGGAGGGTGCAGACCCTGCCACCTTCCTGGAGAAAATCCTAATAAACGCATATGGCAGAGATACCTTCTCTACTACCTTTGTGGTGGAGCGCGCTCACCGCATGCCGGCACGCCGCCCACCTGAAGGAGCACCACCCCGTACCTTTATTGCAAAACTACTGAACTTTAAAGATCGTGACGCTGTACTTCGAATGGCCAGGCTCAAGGGCAACATTCCCTTTCAATCTGGATTCATATCAGCATTTCCGGATTTCTCTGCTGAGGTGCAGAGGCAGCGAGCACGTTTCACAGAGGTCAAACGTCGCCTACGTGCACACCACATTAAATATGCAATGCTGTTTCCAGCTCGCCTCCGCGTGGTTGGAGAAGATCGAGTGCACTTTTTTGAGGATCCTACTATGGCCTTGGAATGGATAGATCAACAGGATGCTGCAAGAAATCGCCCAACATGATAGCCCTATCGCCCTAATACTGATGTAAGTGCCTTCTTTTATTCTACCGGGACGTTTCCCTACCTCACCTATTATACCCACTGTCCTTTACCATATAAGACCCGCCTACACAATACCACCGCATGATCAGGAATACTTTGAATCTACAATGACTAAAGCCCAACACCTACATGCTACTTGGTCCCCCGGCCCAAAGTTGTTCTGATTGGACTTCCGTCACCATGACTTTCCAATTTTCAGAACGTCCGTTAGCCCATATTCAGGGCCGCCAAATTAACCTCAATAGATGGTTTTTGCAGCGGACATGTTGCAGTTGGTGTCGACACACAGTCTGGAACATGGAACTGATCGTCTCTTCCCATCGCTAAACCATCTCACCCAGACACGGGGGGTGCTTCAAGACCACACCATAACCCTGGACACCTCTCCTCATTTTTTTCCTTTTTCTTTTTCCCCCCTTTTTTTTTGGTGAAAATACTTTAAGTTTTGATGCCACGGCGGAGCACAGGCTCAGGTTAATGCGACATACCCACGGTAGTGGGTCGCAGAGGTTACACGTTCTCCATTGCTGGATTTCTATCCAGAATCTGTTCGCACCCAAAGGTTGCTGGTTATACCGCCACCGGCGTTGCCAAATAGGCTCCTGCTGGTGGGGGCACGTTCAAAAGTGCAATACTTTTTTTTCTTGATTGCTATATGCGATTAATTTTTTGTCACTGCACTAGTTTTGGGATGCATACCCCAGTCAAGTTTGGGAGGCTGAGGGTAGGGAGGGGGGTAGAGGGTAATGTTAAGTTAAGAAACATGTTTAATGTTATTTCATGTCTCAGGATGCTAATACATAGTTGTTTCCCTGCAAGGAAGGGGACAGAGTTATGTCTACCATGGTGCGGAGTGTGGTGGGGTGCATGCCCCCACAATATTTCACAATCATCCTTCCAATATTTGCCAATAGAGCATTATGGCTAATGTAAAATTTCTCTCCTGGAACGTCCGGGTGCTCCGGGAGAGAATCAAACGCACAGCGATATTTAATATACTCAAGTCATACAGAGCCTCGTAGAAACGCATGCCACAGGACAACTTCAACGAGCGTTAAAGCGCCCCTGGATTGGCTGGGCGTTCCACTCCACCCACACTCCGTACTCCCGGGGAATTTCAATCCTCATAGCTAAAACTACCCCATTTGCAATAATATCGGTACGTACAGACCTACAGGGTAGATATATTTTCTTACACTGCACACTTAATGGAATTCAGTACTTATTAATGGCATTCTATATCCCTCCCCCATACAATTCCACCTTAATCACAGAGGGATTATTATATATGACACAACACCCCAACATCCAAAGTATTTGGTTAGGGGACTTCAATATGGTACTTAACCCCCGC